>NC_045795.1:35815982-36119013 GCF_009873245.2 Balaenoptera musculus
CCTAGTACTCTTTTGGTGGATTACTTAGGATTTTCTATACACAAAATCATGGCATCTTCAGATTGAGATGGTTTTACTTCTTCTTTTCCAGTGTGAATGCCACTTATTTCTTCTTCTGGTCTGACTAAAACCTCCAATACAGTGCTGAGTAGAAGTACAAGTAGACATTCTTCTCTTGCTCCTGATGTTTGGGGAAAAATATTCAGTCTTTCAACGTTAAGTAGGATGTTAGCTGTGGGGTTTTGTAGGTGCCCTCATCAGGTTGAAGAAGTTCCCTTTTACTCCTAGTTTGTTGAGCACTTTCACCATGAAAGACTGTTGGATTTTTTTCAATGTTTTTTCTGCAACTATTAAGATAACCATGTGGTTTTTGTTCTGTATTCTATTAACATGGTGTATTACATTGACTAATTTCCATATGTTTAACCAACCTTGCATTCTTGGGATAAACCCCCTTGGTCATGGTGTATAATCCTTTTTATATGGTGCTGGATTTGGTTTGATAGATTTTGTTGAGAATTTTTGCTTCTATATTCAAAAAGGATATTGGTTTCCTTCTAATGTCTTTGTCTAGAATTGGTGTCAGAGTAATATGGTCTCATAGAATGAGTTGGGAGGTATTCTCTTTTATTTTTGGAAAGATTTGTGAAGAATTGGTGTTATTCATTAAACATTCAGTAGAATTCACCCATGAAGGCATCTAGTCCTGGTATTTCTTTTGTTGGGAAGTTTTTCATTACTAAATCAATCTTTTTACTTCTTTTTATTTTTGAATTTTTGAATTTTATTTCATTTTTTTATACAGCAGGTTCTTATTAGTTATCCATTTTATACATATTAGTGTATATATGTCAATCTCAATCTCCCAATTCATCACACCACCACCACCACCACCCCCACACCACTTTCCCCCCTTGGTGTCCATAGGTTTGTTCTCTACATCTGTGTCTCTATTTCTGTCCTGCAAACCAGTTCATCTGTACCATTTTTCTAGGTTCCACATATATGCATTAATATACGATATTTGTTTTTCTCTTTCTGACTTACTTCACTCTGTATGACAGTCTCTAGATCCATCTATGTCTTTACAAATAACCCAATTTCGTTCCTTTTTATGGCTGAGTAATATTCCATTGTATATATGTACCACATCTTCTTTATCCATTC
This sequence comes from Balaenoptera musculus, assembly GCF_009873245.2. NCBI lineage: Eukaryota > Metazoa > Chordata > Mammalia > Artiodactyla > Balaenopteridae > Balaenoptera > Balaenoptera musculus. The sequence goes on from NC_045795.1 coordinate 35,817,150, forward strand.
ATCTGTTGATGGGCATTTAGGTTGTTCCATGACCTGGCTATTGTAAATAGTGCTGCAATGAACATTGGGGTGCATATGTCTTTTTGAATTATGGTTTTCTCTGGGTATATGCCCAGTAGTGGGATTGCTGGGTCATGTGGTAATTCTATTTTTAGTTTTTTAAGGAACCTCCATACTGTTCTCCATAGTGGCTGTATCAATTTACATTCCCACCAACAGTGCAAGACAGTTCCCTTTTCTCCACACCCTCTCCAGCATTTGTTGTTTGTAGATTTTCTGATGATGCCCATTCTAACTGGTGTGAGGTGATACCTCATTGTAGTTTTGATTTGCATTTCTCTTATAATTAGTGATGTTGAGCAGCTTTTCATGTGTTTCTTGGCCATCTGTATGTCTTCTTTGGAGAAATGTCCATTTAGGCCTTCTGCCCATTTTTTGATTGGGTTGTTTGTTTTTTTAAAATTGAGCTGCATGAGCTGTTTATATATTTTGGAGATTAATCCTTTGTCCATTGATTCATTTGCAAATATTTTCTCTGATTCTGAGGGTTGTCTTTCCGTCTTGTTTGTAGTTTCCTTTGTTTTGTAAAAGCTTTTAAGTTTCATTAGGTCCCAATTGTTTATTTTTGTTTTTATTTCCATTAATCTAGGAGGTGGATCAAAAAAGATCTTGCTGTGATTTATGTCAGAGAGTGTTCTTTCTATGTTTTCCTCTAAGAGTTTTATAGTGTCCAGTCTTAAATTTAGGTCTCTAATCCATTTTGAGTTTACTTTTGTGTATGGTGTTAGGGAGTGTTCTAATTTCATTCTTTTACATGTAGCTGTCCAGTTTTCCCAGCACTACTTATTGAAGAGTCTGTCTTTTCTCCATTGTATATCCTTGCCTCCTTTGTCATAGATTAGTCGACCATAGGTCCGTGGGTTTAACTCTGGGCTTTCTATCCTGTTCCATTGATCTATATTTCTGTTTTTGTGCCAGTACCATATTGTCTTGATTACTGTAGCTCTGTAGCATAGTCTGAAGTCAGGGAGTCTGATTCCTCCAGCTCCGTTTGTTTCCCTCAAGACTGCGTTGGCTATTCGGGGTCTTTGTGTCTCCATACAAATTTTAAGGTTTTTTTGTTCTAGTTCTGTAAAAAATGCCATTGGTGATTTGATAGGGATTGCATTGAATCTGTAGATTGCTTTGGGTTGTATAGTCGTTTTCACAATGTTGATTCTTCCAATCCAAGAACATGGTATATCTCTCCATCTGTTGGTATCATCTTTAATTTCTTTCATCAGTGTCTTATAGTTTTCTGCATACAGGTCTTTTGTCTCCTAGGTAGGTTTATTCCTAGGTATTTTATTCTTTTTCCTGCAGTTGTAAATAGGACTCTTTCCTTAATTTCTCTTTCAGATTTTTCACCATTAGTGTATAGGAATGCAAGAGATATCTGTGCATTAATTTTGTATACTGCAACTTTACCAAATTCATTGATTAGCTCTAGTAGTTTTCTGGTAGCATCTTTAGGATTCTCTATGCATAGTATCATGTCATCTGCAAACAGTGACAGTTTTACTTCTTCTTTTCCAATTTGTATTCCTTTTATTTCTTTTTCTTCTCTGATTGCCATGGCTAGGACTTCCAAAACGATGTTGAATAATAGTGGTGAGAGTGGACATCCTTGTCTTGTTCCTGATCTTAGAGGAAATGCTTTCAGCTTTTCACCATTGAGAATGATGTTTGCTGTGGGTTTGTCATATATGGCCTATATTATGCTGAGGTAGGTTCCCTCTATGCCCACTTTCTGAAGAGTTTTTATCATAAATGGTGTTGAATTTTGTTGAAAGCTTTTTCTGCATCTATTGAGATGATCATATGGTTTTTATTCTTCACTTTGTTAATATGGTGTGTCACATTGATTGATTTGCATATATTAAAGAATCCTTGCATCCCTGGGATAAACCCCACTTGACCATGGTGTATGATCCTTTTAATGTGCTATTGGATTCTGTTTTCTAGTATTTTGTTGAGGATTTTTGCATCTATATTCATCAGTGATATTGGTCTGTAATTTTCTTTTTTTTGTAGTATCTTTGTCTGGTTTTGGTATCAGGGTGATGGTGGCCTCGTAGAATGAGTTTGGGAATGTTCCTCCCTCTGCAATTTTTTGGAAGAGTTTGAGAAGGATGGGTGTTAGCTCTTCTCTAAATGTTTGATTGAATTCACCTGTGAAGCCATCTGGTCCTGGTTTTTCGTTTGTTGGAAGATTTTTAATCACAGTTTCAATTTCATTACTTGTGATTGGTCTGTCCATATTTTCTATTTCTTCCTGGTTCAGTCTTGGAAGGTTGTACCTTTCTAAGAATTTGTCCATTTCTTCCAGGTTGTCCATTTTATTGGCATAGAGTTGCTTGTAGTAGTCTGTTAGGATGCTTTGTATTCCTGCAGTGTCTGTTGTAACTTCTCCTTTTTCATTTCTAATTTTATTGATTTGAGTCCTCTCCCTCTTTTTCTTGATGAGTCTGGCTAATGGTTTATCAATTTTGTTTATCTTTTCAAAGAACAAGCTTTTAGTTTTATTATCTTTGCTATTGTTTTGTTTCTATTTCATTTATTTCTGCTCTGATCTTTATGATTTCTTTCCTTCTACTAACTTTGGATTTTGTTTGTTTTTCTTTCTCTACTTCCTTTAGGTGTAAGATTAGATTGTTTATTTGACATTTTTCTTGTTTCTGGAGGTAGGCTTGTATTGCTATAAACTTCCATCTTAGAACTGCTTTTCCTGCATCCCATAGGTTTTGGATCGTTGTGTTTTCATTGTCAATTGTGTCTAGGTAATTTCTGATTTCCTCTTTGATTTCTTCAGTGATCTCTTGGTTATTTAGTAACATATTGTGTAGCCTCCATGTGTTTGTGTTTTTTACGTTTTTTTCCCTATAATTGATTTCTAATCTCATAACGTTGTGGTCAGAAAAGATGCTTGATGTGATTTCAATTTCTTAAATTTACTGAGGCTTGATTTGTGACCTAGGATGTGATTTATCCTGGAGAATGTTCCATGTGCACTTGAGATGAAAGTGTAATCTGCTGTTTTTGGATGGAATGTCCTATGAATATCACTTAAATCTATCTGGTCTATTGTATCATTTAAAGCTTGTGTTTCCTTGTTAATTTTCTGTTTGGATGATCTGTCCATTGGTGTAAGTGAGGTGTTAAAGTCCCCCACTATTATTGTGTTACTGTCGATTTCCTCTTTTATAGCTGTTAGAAGTGGCCTTATGTATTGAGGTGCTCCTATGTTGGGTGCATATATATTTATAATTGTTATACCTTCTTCTTGGATTGATCCCTTGATCATTATGTAGTGTCCCTCCTTGTCTCTTGCAACATTCTTTGTTTTAAGTCTATTTTATCTGATATGAGTGTTGCTACTCCAGCTTTCTTTTGATTTCCATTTGCATGGAATATCTTTTTCCATCCCCTCACTTCCAGTCTGTATGTGTCCCTAGGTCTGAAGTGGGTCTCTTGTATACAGCATATATATGGGTCTTGTTTTTGTATCCATTCAGTGAGCCTGTGTCTTTTGGTTGGAGCATTTAATCCATTCACGTTTAAGGCAATTATTGATATGTATGTTCTTATTACCATTTTCTTAATTGTTATGGGTTTGTTTTTGTAGGTCTTTTTCTTCTCTTGTGTTTCCCACTTAGAGGAGTTCCTTTAGCATTTGTTGTAGAGCTTGTTTGGTGGTGCTGAATTCTCTTAGCTTTTGCTTGTCTGTAAATGTTTTGATTTCTCTGTCGAATGTGAATGAGATCCTTGCTGGGTTGTAGGTTCTTCCCTTTCATCACTTTAAATATATCATGCCACTCCCTACCAGCTTGTAGATTTTCTGCTGAGAGATCAGCTGTTAACCTTATGGGAGTTCCTTTTTATGTTATTTGTTGTTTTTCCCTTGTTGCTTTCAATAATTTTTCTCTGTCTTTAATTTTTGTCAATTTGATTACTATGTGTCTCAGCGTGTTCCTTCTTGGGACTCTCTGCACTTCCTGGACTTGGGTGGCTATTTCCTTTCCCATGTTAGGGAAGTTTTTGACTATAATCTCTTCAAATATTACTCAGGTCCTTTCTCTCTCTCTTCTCCTTCTGGGACCCCTATAATATGAATGTTGTTGCGTTTAATGTTGTCCCAGAGGTCTCCTAGGCTGTCTTCATTTCTTTTCATTCTTTTTTCTTTCTTTTTACTTCTTACAGATGTATTCGGGTTTTCTATTTCTTCTTGAGTCATTTTCAGTAGTTGTCTCTTTCTAATAATTTGTCCATTTCATCTAGGTTATCTAATTTGTTGCATAAGTGTTCATAATATTACGTTATGATCTTTTTAATTTTTGTCAGGTCAATAGAGATGTCTCTTGATAAAAGAAAATTTCACATATTGAGATATGGCAATGTCATTCTGGCTTATACATGAGTTTACTTGAATTTTATGCTAACTAGAACAGCCTGTTTGTGGCCTATCAAACATACATTGTACATCTGCCCTAATTATCAGAGAGAAGGACACATTGACCAGAATTAAAGAATGTCCATGTTAAAAATAAAGATTTTATAAATGCCTCCCTTCCTGGGATGCCAATGCTTGTACTCCTTTGATGATAAGACTCCCTTCCCAGGTGCCAAGGCCATACTGACTCACTATGTACTTGCTGATCTGTTTTTCTTGAAACCTTGAAGGAATGTATCTCTGACTTGTTTGGTGTTCTTCGTTCTGACAAGACACAAAACTGTGCTGAAAACCATGTTTCTCCAAAGCGGGTCCTCTGAGTTATCTGAGAGGCTATTCTGGCTTTAGTCCTCAGTTTGACTCAAATAAAACTCTTTTCTATTCTTATTATAGATTGTTTATTGATTATTTTCATTGATACCCCTCTTTCATTCCTGATTTTAGTTATCTTAGTCTTCTCTCCTTTATTCTTCGTCAGTCAAAACAAAAGTTTGCCAATTTTGTTGATCTTTTCAAAGAAGATACTTTTGGTTGGATGACTCTCTACTGTCTTTTAATTCCTTCTTGCATTTTTTTTCCACTCAAATATTTATTATTTCCTTCTTTTTGATTGCTTTGGGTTTGCTCTTCTTTTCCTAGTTGCTTAAGGTGGAAGGTTAAGTTCTTAATCTGCAATCTTTCTTCATTTTTAACATAGGTTGATAAATATTTGATAAATTTCTGAATAGTCTGGAAACACTAGATTGATTGATATTGGAAAAGTGAGGAAGCTTTGTACTTGAGGAAGGAAAGAATCCCAAAGGACAGAGGCCAGTGAGATAAGAGGCAGTGCAGGCTGAATTTCCAGAGGGGGTGGGAAAAGCTGCCAGAACATCATGATGGGGACTACCAAGAGAAGGAAGGATGCAGAGGGTGTTGTAGGAATTATTTTGCAGGTAATGCAGCATGATTATTCTTTGGTGGTATGGGATTTTGGGGGTTTTTGTGTGTGTGTGTGTGGTTTGGGGGGTTTTTTTTGTTTGTTTGGCTTGGTTATATTTCAGAGACTTTAGTAAGATTTCAACTGCCTTTCTATATCTTCCCAAAATTAGGCTTGAGTGTCTTTCACTTTTCCTCTTTGTTTTTAAAACTTTAAAAAATCTAATTAAATAATATAGACTTATAGTGAAAGCTTTGTAAAATATAGGAGACTATAAAGAAGAAAACAAAAATCACCAATTTCCTTCCATAGAGACCTTCATTCTAATCTTTTTAGTATGCACAGTCCACAACCACTTACCCTCATTTCACAATTCAAAACAATCTGAAAACTGACAGTTTTGCCACAAAATCACTTTGGTGGCAAAAGCTGACCTGAATGGATATGAGCCTATTTATAGTCTTTATTTATCGCTATCTTTATGAATATTAATACTTTCATCTACAATGTATTATATAATATATGAAATACTACCTTTCTAAAAGGTGGAAAATTCTGATTTCTGCAATGTATCTGACCCCAAGGGATTTGAATAAGAGATTGTAGACCTATCTATATTAAAAATTATATATATGTATTATAATACATATATATGTCATTTTCTATCTCTACTTTTTAACAGTACATTGTATTTTATTGTCATTAAATATTATTGGGAAACAGTTTTTAATGGTGGCACAATGTTCCATCATGTTGATGCATTCTTGTCAATTCAGCCACTATCCTTTTGTGTATTTAAGACACTTTCAATTTTTCAATACTATAAATAGCACTAGATTAAACATCCTTGTATATGAATCTTGATGTGTATCTTTCAGTTTGTTTTTATGATAAATTAGTACATGTAGACTAGTTGGGACAAAGCATACAAACATTTTAAAGATTTATGATATATATAAAAGAAGGACTGCCAGTGTCTCCAGCTGAAATAAGAATGCTGTGATTCCCAACCCACACTTCTATCTTTTTTTTGAAACCAAACAGATAACAAAAGCCTTTCTGTGTCCCCCATTTCTTGTCTGTAGGAAAAATGCGTCAGTCTTCTAGACCTTCCCTGAGTTCCAAAGGGCAGATTCCAACAGTTAATTAAGGAAGTGAGGGAATGCAGAAACAAAAGAAAAGCAGTCAGGAAACAGTAGTGCAGAGGGGGCAGAGTCAACATGGCGTACTAGGAGGATGCGGAATTCACGTCTCCTCACAACTAGGGCACCTACCAGGCACCGGTGGGGGACCACGGACACCTAAGGAGATGGGAGGAACCCCCAGTGACTGGTAGGATGCAGGGCTTGGGGGGAGTGAAGGGGGAGGAGAAGTGGAGGTGGGACAGGACTGGCACCCCTGAGGGGCGGCTGGGGAAGAGGAAGGGATCCCACGCCCGAAGGGGGAAATTGGGGAACCACTGGGAGGGCAAAGGATCAAAAGGGAGCATGACCAGGTTTCCCCTGCCCGCTTGGGCCCCCAGGAACCTGCTGAGATCCTGGGCCTGATCCTCTGCTCACTGAGGCCCCCTCTAGCCATGTGATCCTGAGGGAGTGGGAGGGAGGAAAGGGGGAGCAAAAGTAAAGGCTGGACCTACAGGACCAGCACCCCTGAGGGGTGGCTGGGGGAGGGGAGGAGTTCCTACACCCAGAGGGACCAACCCACGGTTACGGGTCCAGCTGCGCCAAGGGAGACCCTAGGGGGGACAGTGGGTAAGGGTGCAAAGGAACGGAAGGGAACGCAGCCAGTGCTTTCCCTGTCCACTTAGGCACCAGGGAGCCTGTTGGGCTCCTGGGCCTAATCCTCTGCCCTTGGAGCCTCCCTCCTGCCATGCAGAACCCAAGCCCCGCCCCTACACCCCCACCCAGGGCCCTACCGCTACACTCGGAGACTCCCTCCAACATGCTGGGCCTAAACGCCACCCACACACCCTCACTCAGGGCCCTACCTCCAAACTCTGGAACTCCATACTCCAGAGGCCCTCCTTTCCACGTGCTGCCTCTCCCTTTCCCCGCAGGTCCTAAGCAGAGGCCCCACCCACTCTTGAATATCGCCTGCCTAGGCCCCACCCCAAGACCTTTTCTGGCTACATGGATCCTGAGCCTAGGCCACGCCACATGCACAAACATTACCCCCTCCACTCGCCTAGGTCCGACCCCACCCGAAACCCCACCCCTGCCTAAGTTCCACCCCCACCTAAACTCTGCCCCTATAGCCAAGGCTTTTATATATTTTTTAATTTATTTTTTTCTTTTTTCCCCTTTTACATTGGGGTTCTGTTTTACCTTGTTGATTCATTGTTGTTGATTTTTTTATATTTTTATTTTTCCTAATAAATCTTTTATTTTTCTAATTTTATTTTATTCTTTATACTTTGTTATTGTTCTCTCCTTTTGGCTTGTTCTGCCCACCCACATCATTTTTTTTCTTTTTTCTGTTGTAGTTTTATTTTACCTTGTTGCAGTTGTTTCAATTATAGTTTTATTTTTCCTAATATATTTTTTATCTTTCTAATTTTATTTTGTTTCTTATTCTTTGATATTGTACTGCTCCTTTTTCTCTTTCTTTTCTTTTTTTTTAACCGCACCACAAAGCTTGTGGGATTTTGGTTCCCAGGCCAGATGTCGGGCCTGAGCTCCTGTGGTGGGACCTCCAAGTCCAAACCGCTGGACTAACAGAGAACCTCAGACCCCAGGGAATACCAATCAGAGTGAGGCCTCCCTGAGGTCCTCATCTCAGCACCAAGACCAAGCTCTATCCAACTGCCTGCAAACTCCAGTGCTGGACGTCTCAGGCCAAACAACCAGTAAGACAGGAATACAGCACCACCCATCAAAAAAAAAAAAAATGAAATGACAAAAAAATATGTTATAGATGAAGAAGCAAGGTAAAAACCTACAAGACCAAATAAATGAAGATGAAATAGACAACTTACCTGAAAACAATTCAGAGTCATAACAGTAAACATGATCCAAAATCTTGGAAACAGAATGGAGAAAATACAAGAAACATTTAACAAGGATCTAGAAGAACTAAAGAGCAAACAACAGTGATGAACAACACAATTACTGAAATTAAAAATACTCTAGAAGGAATCAATAGCAGAATAACTGAGGCAGAAGAACGGATAAATGAGCTGGAAGATAAAATGGTGGAAATAACTGCCAGGGAGCAAAATAAAGAAAAAAGAATGAAAAGAGGACAGTCTCAGAGACCTCTGGGACAACATTAAACACACCAACATTCTAATTACAGGGGTCCCAGAAGAAGAAGAGAAAAAGAAAGGGACTGAGAAAATATTTGAAAAGATTATAGTCAAAAACTTCCCTAACATGGGAAAGGAAATAGTTAATCAAGTCCAGGAAGCACAGAGAGTACCATAAAGGATAAACCCAAAGAGAAAAACGCCAAGACACATATTAACCAAACTATCAAAAATTAAATACAGGGGACCTTCAAGATGGTGGAGGAGTAAGACGTGGAGACCACCTTTCTCCCCACAAATACATGAAAAATACATCTATTTGTGGAATAACTCCTACAGAACACATTCTGAATGCTGGCAGAAGACCTCAGACTTCCCAAAAGGCAAGAAACTCCCCACGTACCTGGGTTGGGCAAAAGAAAAAAGAAAAAACAGAGACAAAAGAATAGGGATGGGACCTGTACCTCTGGGAGGGAGATGTGAAGGAGGAAATGTTTCCACATACTAGGAAGACCCTTCACTGGCGGAGACAGGGGATGGGCAGGGGGGAAGCTTCGGAGCCACAGAGGAGAGTGCAGCAACAAGGGTGCAGAGGGCAAAGCGGAGAGATTCCTGCACAGGGGATCGGTACCAACCAGCACTCACCAGCCTGAGAGGCTTGTCTGCTCACCCACCTGGGCAGGTGTGGGCTGGGAGCTGAGGCTCGGGCTTCCAAATTCAGAACCGGGGAGAGGACTGGGGTTGGATACATGAACACAGCCTGAAGGGGGCTAGTGCACCACAGTTAGCCAGAGGGAGTCCGGGAAAAAGTCTGGAACTGTCTAACAGGCAAGAGAACATTGTTTCAGGGTGCACGAGGAGAGGGGACTCAGAGCACTGCCTAAACGAGTTCCAGAGACAGGAGCAAGCCGCGGCTATCAGTGTGGACACCAGAGATGGGCATGAAACGCTAAGGCTGCTGCTGCAGGCATCAAGAAGCCTGTGTGCAAGCACAGGTCAGTATCAACACCTCCCCTCCCAGGAGCCTGTGCAGCCCGCCACTGCCAGGGTCCCGTGATCCACGGACAACTTCCCCGGGAGAACGCATGGAGCACCTCAGGCTGTTGCAATGTTATGCCGGCCTCTGCCGCTGCAGGTTCACCCCACATTTTCTACCTCTCCCTCACCCCAGCCCGACTGAGCCAGAGCTCCCTAATCTGCTGTTACTTTAACCCCGTCCTTTCTGGGCAGGGAACACATGCCCTCAGGTGACCTACATGCAGAGGCGGGGCCAAATCCAAAGCTGAACCCCATGAGCTGTGAGAACAAAGAAGAGAAAGGGCAATTTCTCCCAGCAGCCTCAGAAGTAGCAAATTAAATCTCCACAGTCAACGTGATGTACCCTGCATCTGTGGAATAGATAAATAGAAATAGAAAACAAATCATCCCAAAATTGAGGAGGTGGACTTTGGGAGCAACTGTAGACTTGGGGTTTGCTTTCTGCATCTAACTTGTTTCTGGTTTTATATTTATCTTAGCTTAGTATTTAGAGCTTATTACCCTTGGTAGATTTGTTTATTGATTTGGTTGCTCTCTTCTGTTTTTTTTAATATACATATATGTATATATTTTTCCTTTTCCTCTTTTTGTGAATGTGTATGTGTATGCTTTTTTGTGTGATTTTGTCTGTATAGCTTTGCTTTTACCATTTGTCCTAGGGTTCTGTCTGTCCTTTTTCTTTTTTTAGTATAGTTTTTAGTGCTTGTTATTATTGGAGGATTTGTTTTTTGGTTTGGTTGCTCTCTTCTTTCTTTTTTTTAAATTACTTTTAATTTTTTTATTATTAATAATATTTTTTAATTTTAATTTTAATAACTTTATTTTTTTCTTTCTTTCTTCGTTTCCCTTTCTTTCTTTCCTTCCTTTCTTTCTTTTCTTTCTTCCTTTCTTTCTTTCTTTCTCTCCCGTTCCTTCTGAGCCATGTGGCTGACAGGGTCTTCATGCTCTGGCTGGGTGTCATATCTGAGCCTCTGAGGTGGGAGACCCGAGTTCAGGACATTAGTCCACCAGAGACCTCCTGGCCCCACATAATATCAATGACAAAAGCTCTCCCAGAGATCTCCATCTCAATGCTAAGACCCAGCCCCATTCAACAATTAGCAAACTACGGTGCTGAACACCCCATGCCAAACAACTACCAAGACAGGAACACAAACCCACCCATGAGCAGAGAGACTGCCTAAAATCATAATAAGTTCACAGACACCCCAAAACACACCACCAGACGTGGTCCTGCCCACCAGAAAGACAAGATCCAGCCTCATCCACTAGAACAAAGGCACCAGTCCCCTCCACCAGGAAACCTACACAACCCACTAAACCAACCTTACTCACTGGCACAGACACCAAAAACAATGGGAACTACAAACCTGCAGCCTGTGAAAAGGAGACCCCAAACAAAGTAAGTTAAGCAAAATGAGAAGACAGAGAAATACACAGCAGATGAAGGAGCAAGGTAAAAACCCACCAGACCAAACAAATGAAGAGGAAATAGACAGTCTACCTGAAAAAGAATTCAGAGTAATGATAGTAAAGATGATCCAAAATCTTGGAAATAGAATGGAGAAAATAAAAAAAAAAAACTTTCAACACGGACCTAGAAGAACTAAAGAGCAAATAAACAATGATGAACAACACAATAAATGAAATTTACAACTGTCTAGAAGGAATCAATACCAGAATAACTGAGGCAGAAGAACGAATAAGTGACCTGGAATATAAAATAGTGGAAATAGCTACCACAGAGCAGAATAAAGAAAAAAGAATGAAAAGAGTTGAGGACAGTCTCACAGACCTCTGGGACAACATTTAACGCACCAACATTTGAATTATAGGGGTCCAAGAAGAAGAAGAGAAAAAGAAAGGGAATGAGAAAATATTTGAAGAGATTTTGGTCAAAAACTTCCCTAATATGGGACAGGAAATAGTCAATCAAGTCCAGGAAGCACAGAGAGTCCCATACAGGATAAATCCAAGGAGAAGCATGCTGAGACACCTTAATCAAACTATCAAAAATTAAATACAAAGAAAAAATATTAAAAGCAACAAATAACATACAATAGAATCCCCATAATGTTAACAGCTGATCTTTCAGCAGAAACTCTGCAAGCCAGAAGGGAGTGGCAGGACATATTTAAAGTGATGAAAGGGGAAAACCTACACCCAAGATTACTCTACCCAGCAAGGATCTCATTCAGATTTGACAGAGAAATCAAAACCTTTACAGATAAGCAAAAGCTAAGAGAATTCAGCACCACCAAACCAGCTCTACAACAAATGCTAAAGGAACTTCTCTAGGCAGGAAACACAAGAGAAGGAAAAGACCTACAATAACAAACCCAAAACAATTAAGAAAATGGTAATAGGAACATACATATCGATAATAACTTTAAATTTAAATGGATTAAATGCTCCAACCAAAAGACATAGACTGGCTGAATGGATACAAAAACAAGACCCATATATATGCTGTCTACCAGAGACCTACTTCAGACCTAGGGACACATACAGACTGAAAGTAAGGGGATGGAAAAAGATATTCCATGCAAACGGGAATCAAAAGAAAGCTGGAGTAGCAATTCTCATATCAGACAAAATAGACTTTAAAATAAAGACTATTACAAGAGACAAAGAAGGACACTACATAATGATCAAGGGTTCAATCCAAGAAGAAGATATAACAATTGTAAATATTTATGCACCCAAAATAGGAGCACCTCAATACATAAGGCAACTGCTAACAGCCATAAAAGGGGAAATTGACAGTAACACAATCATAGTCGGGGATTTTAACACCCCACTCTCACCAATGGACAGATCATCCAAAATGAAAATAAATAAGGAAACACAAGCTTTAAATGACACATTAAACAAGGTGGACTTGATTGATATTTATAGGACATTCCATCCAAACACAACAGAATACACTTTCTTTTGAAGTGCTCATGGAACATTATCCAGGATAGGTCATATCTTGTGTCACAAATCAAGCCTTGGTAAACTTAAGAAAATAGAAATCATATCAATCACAACGTTATGAGACTAGCTATCAAATACAGGAAAAAAAACTGTAAAAAATACAAACACATGGAGGCTAAACAATACACTATGAAATAACCAAGAGAACACTGAAGAAATCAAAGAAGAAATCAAAAATACATAGAAACAAATGACAATGAAAACACGATGACCCAAAACCTACGGGGATGCTGCAAAAGCAGTTCTAAGAGGGAAGTTTATAGCAATACAAGCCTACCTCAAGAAACAAGAAAAATCTCAAATAAACAACCTAACTTACACCTAAAGCAATTAGAGAAAGAAAAAAAAAAAACCCCAAAGTTAGCAGAAGGAAAGAAATCATAAAGATCAGAAATAAATGAAAAAGAAATGAAGGAAACGATAGCAAAGATCAATAAAACTAAAAGCTGGTTCCTTGAGAAGATAAACAAAATTGATAAACCATTAGCCAGACTCATCAAGAAAAAAAGGGAGAAGACTCAAATCAATAGAATTAGAAATGAAAACGGAGAAGTAACAACTGACACTGCAGAAATTAAAAGGATCATGAGAGATTACTACAAGCAACTATATGCCAATAAAATGGACAACCTGGAAGAAATGGACAAATTCTTAGAAAAGCACAGCCTTCTGAGACTGAACCAGGAAGATATAGAAAATATCAACAGACCAATCACAAGCACTGAAATTGAAACTGTGATTAAAAATCTTCCAACAAGCAAAAGCCCAGGACCAGATGGTTGCACAGGCAAATTCTATCAAACATTTAGAGAAGAGCTAACACCTATCCCTCTCAAACTCTTCCAAAATATAGTAGAGGGAGGAACATTCCCAAACTCATTCTATGAGGCCACCATCACCCTGGTGCCAAAACCAGACAAAGATGTCACAAAAAAAGAAAACTACAGGCCAATATCTCTGATGAACATAGATGCAAAAATCCTCAACAAAATACTAGCAAATAGAATCCAACAGCACATTAAAAGGATCATACACCATGATCATGTGGGGTTTATCCCAGGAAGGGATGGATTCTTCGATATACGCAGATCAATCAACATGATACACCATATTAATAAACTGAAGGATAAAAACCATATGATAATAGATGCAGAAAAGGCTTTTGACAGAATTCAACACCCATTTATGATAAAAACCCTCTAGAATATAGGCATAGAGGGAACTTACCTCAACATAATAAAGGCCATTTATGACAAACCCACAGCCAACGTCATTCTCAATGGTGAAAAGCTGAAACCATTTCCACTGAGATCAGGAACAAGGCAAGGTTTCCCACTCTCACCGCTATTATTCAACATACTTTTGGAAGTTTTAGTCACAGCAAGCAGAGAAGAAAAAGAAATAAAAGGAATCCAAATCGGAAAAGAAGTAAAACTGTCACTGTTTGCAGATGACATGATACTATACATAGAGAATCCTAAAGATGCTACCAGAAAACTACAAGAGCTAATCAATGAATTGGGTAGAGTAGCAGGATACAAAATTAATGCACAGAAATCTCTTGCATTCCTATACACTAATGACGAAAAATCTGAAAGAGAAATTATGGAAACACTCCCATTTACCATTGCAACAAAAGGAATAAAATACCTAGGAATAAACCTACCTAAGGAGACAGAAGACCTGTATGCAGAAAACTATAAGACATTGATGAAAGAAATTAAAGATGATACAAACAGATGGAGAGATATACCATGTTCCTGGATTGGAAGAATCAACATTGTGAAAATGACTATACTACCCAAAGCACTCTACAGATTCAATGCAATCCCTATCAAACAACCAATGGCATTTTTCATAGAACTGAAACAAAAAATTTCACAATTTGTATGGAAACACAAAAGACTCCGAATAGCTAAAGCAATCTTGAGAAAGAAAAACGGAGCTGTAGGAATCAGGCTCCCTGACTTCAGACTATACTACAAAGCTACAGTAACCAAGATAGTATGGCACTGGCACAAAAACAGAAATATAGATCAATGGAACAGGATAGAAAGCCCAGAGATAAACCCACGCACCTATGGTCACCTTATCTTTGATAAAGGAGGCAAGAGTATACAATGGAGAAAAGGCAGCCTCTTCAATAAGCGATGCTGGGAAAACTGGACAGCTACAGGTAACAGAATTAAATTAGAACACTTCCTAACACCATACACAAAAATAAACTCAAAATTGATTAAAGACCTAATGTAAGGCCAGACACTTTACAATTCTTAGAGGAAAACATAGGCAGAACACTCTATGACATGAAGCACAGCAAGATCCTTTTTGACTCACCTCCTAGAGAAATGGAAATAAAGACAAAAATAAACAAATGGGACCTAATGAAACTTACAAGCTTTTGCACAGCAAAGGAAACCATAAACAAGAAGAAAAGACAACCCTCAGAATGGGAGAAAATATTTACAAATGAAGCAGCTGAGAAAGGATTAATCTGCAAAATATACAAGCAACTCATGCAGCTCAGTGTCAAAAAAACAAACAACCCAATCCAAAAATGGGCAGAAGACCTAAATAGACATTTCTCCAAAGAAGATACATAGATTGCCAACAAACACATGAAAGGATGCTCAACATCACTAATGATTAGAGAAATGCAAATTAAAACTGCAATGAAATATCACCTCACAGCAGTCAGAATGGCCATCATCAAAAAATCTACAAACAGTAAATGCTGGAGAGGGTGTGGAGAAAAGGGAACCCTCTTGCACTGTTGGTGGGAATGTAAATTGATACAGCCACTATGGAGAACAGTATGGAGGTTCCTTAAAAAACTAAAAATAGAACTACCATACGACCCAGCAATCCCACTACTTGGGATTTACCCTGAGAAAACCGTAATTCAAAAAGAAACGTACCACTATGTTCATTGCAGCACTATTTACAATAGTCAGGACATGGAAGCAACCTAAGTGTCCATCGACAGATGAATGGGTAAAGAAGATGTGGCACATATATACAATGGAATATTACTCAGCCATAAAAAGAAACGAAATGGAGGTATTTGTAGTGAGGTGGATGGAGTTAGAGTCTTTCATACAGAGTGAAGTAAGTCACAAAGAGATAAACAAATACCATATGCTAACACATATATATGGAATGTAAAAAAAAATTGGTTCTGAAGAACCTAGGGGCAGGACAGGAAAAAAGATGCAGATGTTGAAAATGGACTTGAGGACCCGGGGAGGGGGAAGGGTAAGCTGGGACCAAGTGAGAGAGTAACACTGACATATATACACTACCAAATGTAAAATAGACAGCTACTGGGAAGCAGCTGCATAGCGCAGGGAGATCAGCTCGGTGCTTTTTGACCACATAGAGAAGTGGGATAAGGAGGGTGGGAGGGAGACACAAGAGGCAGGGGATATGGGGATATATGTATGCATATAGCTGATTCACTTTGTTATACAGCAGAAGCTAACACAACATTGTAAAGCAATTATACTCCAATAAAGATGTTTAAAAAAAAAAAGAAAAAAAAAGAAAAGAAACAATAGTGCAGTGATAAAGTGTCCTAGTTCCTCCTAAAGGGATATACATAACAATATATCTTTGAGTTCTTCTTACAGGAACTAATGCCCCCACCTAAGTGGAGGATGGTAACTTCAGGCTAAGTACATGATTCTTGGAACACCACCCTGTTACCTCACCACTAACCAATCAGAAGAAAATCCCACACCCTGCAGCCCTCACCCCAAATTTTGCCTTTAAAAACTCTTCTTCAAAAACTATCAGGATGTTTGGGTCGTTTGAGCATGAGCCTCCCCATACTCCTTGTTTGGTCCTTGCAATAAACCTTTCTCTGCTCCAAACTCCAACATTTCAGTTTGTTTGGCCTCACTGTGCATTGGGCACACAAGCTTGGATTTGACAGCAATTTGTCTTTTAATTTTATTTATGACATACAGAAGTTTTAAAACTTCATCCAGTCAGACTATCTTTTCCTCTGGTTTTGGATTCTGGTATTGTGATTAAGAAAATCTTAGCCACCCCAATAGTATCAATATATTCTTTTTATTCTTTTATAGTTTAAACCATTTAAAACCTTAATCAACCTAGAATGTACTTTAGTTTTATGTGAGGTAAAATTCTTTCTTTCTTCTGAAGTTAACCTGCAATGCCAACACTGTTTATTGACTAATTCATTTTCCTTCCACTGATTTAAAATGTGAATCTTATCACAGTCTTATCACAAGCTATTGTATATACTAGAGTCTAATTTGGGGGCTTTCATTTTGCTCTATTGATCTGTTTATCTCCTCTGAGCCAGTTCTACACTGATTAAGTTATTGTCATTTGATAAATTTTTAAAAATCTGATTGGGCTTGTTCCACATTATTCTTTTTCCTTTTCAAGCTTTCTTGGCTATTTTTGTCCATTTATTGCTCTGGATGATCTACAATCCCTCTACTATCCAATTAGGGGAAAAAATGCTATTGGAATTTCAATTAGACTTGCATTCAATTTATAGATTAATTTAGAGACTACTGACATCTTTACAATATTGAATCTTTATACTGGGAATGTGGTTTAACGCTCCATTTATTCTAGTCTACTTTCATGTCTCTAAGAAAGTTTTATAGTTTTCTTCTAATAGGTATTTTAAAGATCATTTCTCAGTTTTATTTTTATTGAGAGAGTGAATGGGATTTTTACATTTTATTTTACAAGAATGCTCCATTGATTTTTAAAATATATTTATTTTGTGACCAGCCACCTTACTGAACTATCCTGTTAAATCTAATAGTTTTCCAGTTGATTCATTTGTGTTCCTTAGTTAGACAATTATACTATCTGAGAATAATGATGATTTTTGTCCCTCTTTTCCAGTAGTTATATCTTTTATTTATGATTCTTACAATACATTAGCTATATCCTCCATAGCAATACTAAATGAAAGTGGTGATAGCAGACATCTTTATCTTGTTCCTGACTTTAACGGGCATGTCTCTAGTTGTTCACCAAAAAGCATGAAGTTGTTTGAAGTTCATATTCATTGTCATATTATTACAATATTCTTCTATTCACATTTATTTATTTATTTATTTTTGGTTCCATTGGGTCCTCGTTGCTGCACACAGGCTTTCTCTAGTTGTGGCGAGCAGGGGCTACTCTTCATTGTGGTGTGTGGGCTTCTCATTGCAGTGGCTTCTCTTGTTGCAGAGCACAGGCTATAGGCGTGTGGGCTTCAGTAGTTGTGGCAGGTGGGCTCAGTAGTTGTGGCTCGTGGGCTCTAGAGCACAGGCTCAGTAGTTGTGGCGCACGGGCCTAGTTGCTCTGCTGCATGTGGGATCTTCCCGGAGCAGGGCTTGAACCCATGTCCCCTGCATAGGCAGGCAGATTCTTAACCACTGCACCACCAGGGAAGTCCCTATTCCCATTTTTTAAAAACCAAATACGAATGTTGAATTTTTATAAAATTCCTTTTTAGCATTTATCAAGGTAATAATATGATAACTTAAGGAAAAGTCATTCACTTATTCCTGTGATAAGATTTCTTAATACTGTATCTTTCTCAGATTTGTCTATGCATCCTACTTGGTCAAGGCACATTATTAATTTCTGCATGTTATTTTAATGTTACACAGAATTCTTACTGCTTGCATTTTGGTTAAGGTCCTTACATTTATATTGATAAGTAGGATCAATCTGTGGTTTTCTTTTTTTTATACAGTGACTATCTTGGTCTGTTTTTGATATCAGGATAATGCTATTCCCTTAAAATAAAGAGGAAAATGTATCCTCTTTTTCTGTGTTATGGAATGGAATATAGCAGTCAAAGTTTTAAAAGACTTAGCAAAAAAATCCAAGTCCAGTGTCTTTGCTGAGGTAATAATTTTAAAACTTCTAATATTTTTCATCTTGATTATTCATCTATTCAGGTTTTTCAACCTTTTCTGAGAAAATTTTGTAAATTTATATTTTTCTACAAATGTCCATTTTAATGAGATTTTAAAACTTTATTACCATAATTATATACCATTATCTTATTATTTAACTTTTTTCATCTGTATACTTTGTTATACCCATTTTCTCATTCCTACTTTTATATATTTGTGGGTTTATATTTTATTTGTTTGTTCTTTTTCATTCATGTTTGGATTCTATTTTCAAATCCATCCTTCCTTGGGACCCAAGCTCCTAGTAGGATTTTCTAATGCTAAATCCATCTGTTTTCTCCCTCTTTCCCAGGCACCCAGTGCTTTTGTGCAGACTTTATCTTCTCTGAATCTCTCACCACAGAGCCTGATAGGTTCCACAGTGAGAAGTTTTCCTTCTTCTCTTTTCTACAAAAACCTATTTGATTTGGTCCCATCCCTCAAATTGCTGTCGGGTAACTGTTTAATTCATCCACTAAAGGCAGTGAGAGGAAATAAAAGAGAAAGACCACTGAAGTGGGATTTGAAAGCCTAAAGATTAAGTCCTGAATCGGATATGCCACCAACTAGTTCTCTGGCCTTATCTCCAGACCTTACTTTCCCCAGCTGTAAAATAAGGTACTTTGATTTCAGGATTTCCAGAATCCTATTCACCTTGAAAATTCTATGATTATCTATTATCCAGTTATCCAAATAAAATATCTCTAGTTGAGATGAGATTAATATGTCATTCTGTCTACATAATACTTTCATTTTCACAGCTATTTGGGGGATTTTTAACCCAAAGCAGTGAACAGCATGATGCTTCCGAACATTCCTTAAAAATGAGTGAAGAGTTCTTTATAAAATTCACTGGATCCTTCAGGGTCAAAATTAAATCTACTGTGTTTCCTAACAAAGCAACCAATAGAAGCTTGAACAATTTCTGGAAAAACTAAAGTAGTACCAAGAAATGGAATCACCAAATTGCCAAGCAAAGCAGTATGATAACATATAATAATACTAGGTGATAGCACCATTCTGGCTTTATGTATTTATTTAAAGTTATAGTTATAGTTATAATTTCTCCCAAAGGACACCTTGAGTTAATTTCTTAATTCTGTTCTTAATCCCTTGTCCTAGACAACAGCATTATTTTGAGGTAAACTTGAAAGGGTAACCCTAGTGGGGACTGCCCTTCTTCTATGAACAATATCCCATTTTAAGAAATGCCCTCCACACTAGCTCCATATATGTGGTTCTTGCTATGAACCCATTTACACAGCAGCAGTTCACTGATTGGCCCAGAAAGGAGACATGACCAAAGCAAAACCAATGAGCTTCTTCCTTGGATATTTGGACCTGGGACCAAGAGTAAGGGGAATTTCCCTGGTGAAACCAAGCAGGACCCCATGGGGCCATCCCAGGTACAAAAGCCCCTCTGCATTCCCTGTTTTTTGAAAAATGCTTTAGTCTCGTAGGACTTCCCTGAGTTCCAAAATACAGACTCAAGCAGTTACTAATTAGGGAAGTGAGGGAATACAGAAACAAAGGAAAAGCAGTTAAGCAAGAAAAGTAACAACAGCTTAAACAACAGTCAGTGATAAAACAAAGTCCTAGGTCCTAGGTCCTCCTCAAGGAATATACATAACAATCTGATGCATATCTTTGAGTTATTAGGAAGAAACTAAGACCCCCCCATCCAGATGGTGAATGGTGACTACATGAAGACCACAAGCATGGAGACCCCAGACTGGCTGGAACCAGAGGTTGATGATTAAGATTTCCGAAACACCACCCTGTTACCTCACTATCAACCAATCAGAAGAAAGTCATGCATCCTGCAGCTCTCACTCCAAATGTCACCTTTAAAAACCCTTCCCTGAAAGCCTTTTGAGCATGAACTGCCTATTCTCCTTGTTTGGAACCTGCAATAAACACTGTACTTTCCTTCACCACAACCTGGGTCAGTAAATTGGCCTTGCTGTGTGGTGGGTGAGTGGACCCAAGTTTGGTTCGGTAACACTGGGAGTGCTGAACGTCCTGAACATGTAGGTAGTGAAGCTCATGAGCCAACAGAAGCCATGAGTTCTGTCACATGGAGATGGGTTGTGGCAAGACAGAAAAAACGAATCTATATGCAGAGAGAAGTGAGGCATAGAAGCAACTGGACAAAGATCATGGAGGAGTCGATCTCAGAGAGATTTGAAAACTCCAAGGCTACGAGAGAAACACCACTCTTAGACTAATGCAGATGATTGGCAGGCTACAGTGAATATCAGAGCAAAACAGCCTACTTTAAAGGTGGTTAATGAGACTTAACCATGAGTACTTGCCAACAGAACATGGGAGCTCTCTGCATTGGGTGTCAGTGTTCAGACAGAAGAAAGCGGCCATTCAAATATGGATCCATATAGTACAAAGAACAGTGTGGTGCCAATGAACAGAGCAAAGTCAGATGAGAAAAGAAGGGGTGAACACAGACCATGCTACCATAAGCTAACAGTTTACAGTAACTTCTTAGTGAAGAGGGACATGTGGCAACTACTTAAAGATGACTAAATTAAATTTGTATCATGTTTACATTAACTAGATGATAAGTTCAAGGTTTTATATCATAGAGTAGATTTAGGGATTCATAATCAATCACTTTGATAATCTTTATAAAGACATAAATGAATTAACCCTACAAGGTATAGTTATAGCGAGCTGAACCTGGACAATCCCAAATGGCAATTCCAACAACATTCAGATTTTCAGCACATTAAGAATAAACTTCCCAATTCTATCAAACACTGAGAAAAGAGCTAACACCTATCCTTCTCCAACTCTTCCAAAATATAGCAAAGGGAGGAACACTCCCAAACTCATTCTACAAGGCCACCATCACCCTGATACCAAAACCAGACAAAGATGTCACAAAAAGGAAAACTACAGGCCAATATCACTGATGAACAATGATGCAAAAATCCTCAACAAAATACTAGCAAACAGAATCCAACAGCACATTAAAAGGATCATACACCATGATCAAGTGGGATTTATCCCAAGAATGCAAGGATTCTTCAATATATGCAAATCAATCAATGTGATACACCACATTAACAAATTGAAGGAGAAAAACCATATGATAATCTCAATAGATGCAGAAAAAGCTTTCAACAAAACTCAACACCCATTTATGATAAAAACTCTCCAGAAAGTAGGCATAAAGGGAACCTACACCTCGACAAAATAAAGGCCATATATGACAAACCCACAGCCAACATCGTTCACAATGGTGAAAAGCTGAAACCATTTCCTCTAAGATCAGGAACAAGACAAGGTTGCCCACTCTCACCACTACTATTCAACATAGCTATGGAAGTTTTAGCCACATCAATAAGAGAAGAAAAAGAAATAAAAGGAATCCAAATCAGAAAAGAAGATGTAAAACTGTCACTGTTTGCAGGTGACATGATACTATACATAGAGAATCCTAAAGTTGCTACCAAAAAACTACTAGAGCTAATTGATGAATTTGGTAAAGTAGCAGGATACAAAATTAATGCACAGAAATCTCTTGCATTCCTATACACTAATGATGAAAAATCTAAAAGAGAAATTATGGAAACACTCCCATTTACCATTGCAACAAAAAGAATAAAATACCTAGGAATTAACCTACCTAAGGAGACAAAAGACCTGTATGCAGAAAACTATAAGACACTGATGAAAGAAATTAAAGATGATACAAACAGATGGAGAGATATACCATGTTCCTGGATTGGAAGAATCAACATTGTGAAAATGACTATAGTACCCAAAGCAATCTATAGATTCAATGCAATACCTATCAAACAACCAATGGCACTTTTCACAGAACTAGAACAAAAAATTGCACAATTTGTATGGAAACACAAAAGACCCCGAATAGACAAAGCAATCTTGAGAAAGAAAGACAGAGCTGGAGGAATCAGGCTCCCTGACTTCAGACTATACTACAAAGCTACAGTAATCAAGACAGTATGGTACTGGCACAAGAATAGAAATATAGATCAATGGAACAGGACAGAAAGCCCAGAGATAAACCCACACACATATGGTCACCTTATTTGATAAAGGAGGCAAGAGTATACAATGGAGAAAAGGCAGCCTCTTCAATAAGTGGTGCTGGGAAAACTGGACAGCTACATGTAAACAAATTCGAACACTCCATAGCACTGTATACAAAAATAAACTCAAAATGGATAAAAGATCTAAATGTAAGGCCAGACACTATACAACTCTTAGAGGAAAACATAGGAAGAACACTCTATGACATAAATCACAGAAGATCATTTTTGACCCACCTCCTAGAGAAATGGAAATAAAGACAAAAATAAACAAATGGGACCTAATAAAAGTTAAAAGCTTTTGCACAGCAAAGGAAACCATAAACAAGAAGAAAAGACAACCCTCAGAATGGGAGAAAATATTTGCAAACGAAGCAACTAAGAAAGGATTAATCTGCAGAATATACAAGCAACTCATGCAGCTCAATATCAAAAAAACAAACAACCCAATCCAAAAATGGGCAGAAGACCTAAACAGACATTTCTCCCAAGAAGATATACAGATTGCCAACAAACACATGAAAGGATGCTCAACATCACTAATCATTAGAGAAATGCAAATCAAAACTACAATGAGATATCACCTCACACTGGTCAGAATGGCCATCATCAAAAAATCTACAAACAATAAATGCTGGAGAGGGTGTGGAGAAAAGGGAACCCTCTTGCACTGTTGGTGGGAATGTAAATTGATACAGCCACTGTGGAGAACAGTACAGAGGTTCCTTAAAAAACTAAAATAAAAACCCATATGACCCAGCAATCCCACTACGGGGCATATACCCTGAGAAAACCGTAATTCAAAAAGAGACATGTACCACTATGTTCATTGCAGCACTATTTACAATAGTCAGGACATGGAAGCAACCTAAGTGTCCATCGACAGATGAATGGGTAAAGAAGATGTGGCACATATATACAATGGAATATTACTCAGCCATAAAAAGAAATGAAATTGAGTTATTTGTAGTGAGGTGGATGGACTTAGAGTCTGTCATACAGAGTGAAGTAAGTCAGAAAGAGATAAACAAATACTGTATGCTAACACATATATATGGAAAGTAAAAAAAAAAAAAGGTTCTGATGAACCTAGGGGCAGGACAGGAATAAAGACGCAGATGTAGGGAATGGACTTGAGAACCCAGGGAGGGGGAAGGGTAAGCTGGGACAAAGTGAGAGAGTAGCATTGACATATATACACTACCAAATGTAAAGTAGATAGCTAGTGGGAAGCAGCTGCATCGCACAGGAAGATCAGCTCGGTGCTTTGTGACCACCTAGAGGGGTGGGAGGGAGATGCAAGAGGGAGGGTTTTGGGGATATATGTATACGTGTAGCTGATTCACTTTGTTATACAGCACAAAGTAACACACCATTTTAAAGCAATTATACTCCAATAAAGATGTTTAAAGAAATTAAAAAAAATAAACCTCCCACCTATATACAGCCATCCCAGAAGAAGATGGTTCATTCTTGATAAGACGTGCTCGGCATCACTCAGGTCCTTGTTCCTTAGTCCTGCTGACTCACAACTTATGTGTTTATAACTCCTTGCCCTACCTCCTCCCCCTGGAATAACTTTCCTTCTCTCCACCACCACCTCCCAATTTTTATCTATTTTTTAGATACTACTCAAAATATCATCAGTATGATGCTTTCCTCTATACCCCATGCAGTCTGGCTAGGTCTGGATCTTATAATCAGGCATGTCTATATAACTCTGTTACAACAGTTTGTCAAATTGTCTTCTATTACCTTTTTACACATATGTCTTTCCCAGCTAGTTGTATTCATCTCTGTACTCCCTAAATCTAGCACACTGCCCCTACTAAGGGGTTACTGAATGAAAGCATGAATGAATGAATCCCTAAATTACTATGCATTACAATAAAATGGTTACAGTTTTTCCATTTGTGATAAAACAGGCATTGTTATAAATCCATATAGACATGGCAGTAAAACTTGCTCCTGAATGTTCATTCTTGCTACTCAGTTATCCATGTAGTATGGATATCTGCTTACAACTTAAAAGAAAATCAGAGGGCCGCCTTCAAGATGTCAGAGAAGTAAGACATGGAGATCACCTTCCTCCCACAAATACATCAAAACTACATCCACATGTGGAACAACTCTTACAGAACACCTACTGAATGCTGGCGGAAGACCTCAGACTTCCCAGAAGGGTCTTGGTGCTCTGGCCGGGTGTCAGGCCTGAGCCTCTGAGGTGAGAGAGCCGAGTTCAGGACACTGGTCCACCAGAGACCTCCTGGCCCCAGGTAATATCAAATGGCGAAAGCTCTCCCAGAGATCTCCATCTCAACGCTAAGACCTAGCTCCACTCAACGACCAGCAAGCCACAGTGCTGGACACCCTATGCCAAACAACTAGGAAGACAGGAACACAAACCCACCCATGAGCAGAGAGGCTGCCTAAAATCATAATAAGTTCACAGACACCCCAAAACACACCACTGGATGTGGTCCTGCCCACCAGAAAGACGAGATCCAGCCTCATCCACCAGAACACAGGCACCAGTTCCCTCCACCAGGAAGCCTACACAACCCACTGAACCAACCTTACTCACTGGGGGCAGACACCAAAAACAACGGGAACTACGAACCTGCAGCCTGCGAAATGGAGACCCCAAACAAAGTAAGTTAAGCAAAATGAGAAGACAGAGAAATACACAGCAGATGAAGGAGCAAGGTAAAAACCCACCAGACCAAACAAATGAAGAGGAAATAGACAGTCTACCTGAAAAAGAATTCAGAGTAATGATAGTAAAGATGATCCAAAATCTTGGAAATAGAATGGAGAAAATACAAGAAACGTTTAACAAGGACCTAGAAAAACTAAAGAGCAAACAAACAATGATGAACAACACAATAAATGAAATTAAAAATTGTCTGGAAGGAATCAATAGCAGAATAACTGAGGCAGAAGAATGGATAAGTGAACTATAAGATAACACAGTGGAAATAACTACTGCAGAGCAGAATAAAGAAAAAAGAATGAAAAGAATTGAGGACAGTCTCAGAGACCTCTGGGACAACATGAAACACACCAACATTTGAATTATAGGGGTCCCAGAAGAAGAAGGGGAAAAAAAGGGGCTGAGAAAATATTTGAAGAGATTATAGTTGAAAACTTCCCTAATATGGGAAAGGAAATATTCAATCAAGTCCAGAAAGCACAGAGAGTCCCATACAGGATAAATCCAAGGAGGAACATGCCAAGACACATATTAATCAAACTATCAAAAATTAAATACAAAGAAAAAATATTAAAAGCAGCAAGGAAAAAGCAACAAATAGCATACAATAGAATCCCCATAATGTTAACAGCTGATCTTTCAGCAGAAACTCTGCAAGCCAGAAGGGAGTGGCAGGACATATTTAAAGTGATGAAAGGGAAAACCTACAACCAAGATTATTCTACCCAGCAAGGATCTCATTCAGATTCGATGGAGAAGTTAAAACCTTTACAGGTAAGCAAAAGCTAAGAGAATTCAGCACCACCAAACCAGCTCTACAACAAATGCTAAAGGAACTTCTCTAGGCAGGAAACACAAGAGAAGGAAAAGACCTACAATAACAAACCCAAAACAATTAAGAAAATGGTAACAGGAACATACATATTGATAATTACCTTAAATGTAAATGGATTCAATGATCCAACCGAAAGACATAGACTGGCTGAATGGATACAAAAACAAGACCCGTACATATGCTGTCTACAAGAGACCCACTTCAGACCTAGGGACACATACAGACTGAAAGTAAGGGGATGGAAAAAGATATTCCATGCAAATTGGAATCAAAAGAAAGCTGGAGTAGCAATTCTCATATCAGACAAAATAGACTTTAAAATAAAGACTATTACAAGAGAAAAAGGAGGACACTACATAATGATCAAGGGATCAATCCAAGGAGAAGATATAACAATTGCAAATATTTATGCACCCAACATAGGAGCACCTCAATACATAAGGCAAATGCTAAGAGCCATAAAAAGGGAAACTGACAGTAACACAATAATAGTAGGGGACTTTAACACCTCACTTTCACCAATGGACAGATTATCCAAAATGAAAATAAATAAAGAAACACAAGCTTTAAATGATACATTAAACAAGATGGACTTAATTGATATTTATAGCACATTCCATCCAAAAATAGCAGATTACACTTTCTTCTCAAGTGCTCATGGAACATTCTCTAGGACAGATCATATCTTGGGTCACAAATCAAGCCTTGGTAAATTTAAGAAAATTGAAATCGTATCAAGTATCTTTTCCGACCACAATGCTATGAGACTAGATATCAATTACAGGAAAAAATCTGTAACAAATACAAACACATGGAGGCTAAACAATACACTACTAAATAACCAAGAGATCACTGAAGAAATCAAAAAATACCTAGAAACAAATGACAATGAAAACACGATGACCCAAAACCTATGGGATGCTGCAAAAGCAGTTCTAAGAGGGAAGTTTGTAGCAATACAATCCTACATCAAGAAACAAGAAAAACCTCAAATAAATAACCTAACCTACACCTAAAGCAATTAGAGAAAGAAGAAAAACAAAAAAACCCAAAGTTAGCAGAAGGAAAGAAATCATAAAGATCAGATCAGAACTAAATGAAAAAGAAATGAAGGAAACGATAGCAAAGATCAATAAAACTAAAAGCTGGTTCCTTGAGAAGATAAACAAAATTGATAAACCATTAGCCAGACTCATCAAGAAAAAAAGGGAGAAGACTCAAATCAATAGAATTAGAAATGAAAACGGAGAAGTAACAACTGACACTGCAGAAATTAAAAGGATCATGAGAGATTACTACAAGCAACTATATGCCAATAAAATGGACAACCTGGAAGAAATGGACAAATTCTTAGAAAAGCACAACCTTCTGAGACTGAACCAAGAAGAAATAGAAAATATCAACAGACCAATCACAAGCACTGAAATTGAAACTGTGATTAAAAATCTTCCAATAGGGCTTCCCTGGTGGTGCAGTGGTTGAGAATCCGCCTGCCAATGCAGAGGACACGGGTTCGAGCCCTGGCCTGGGAAGATCCCACATGCTGCGGAGCAACTGGACCCGTGAGCCACAACTACTGAGCCTGCGCATCTGGAGCCTGTGCTCCGCAACAAGAGAGGCCGCGATAGTGAGAGGCCTGTGCACCACAATGAAGAGTGGCCCCCGCTTGCCGCAACTAGAGAAAGCCCTCGCACAGAAACGAAGACCCAACACAGCCAAAAATAAAAATAAATAAATAAATAATAAAAATCTTCCAATAAACAAAAGCCCAGGACCAGATGGCTTCACAGGCGAACTCTATCAAACATTCAGAGAAGAGCTAACACCTATCTTTCTCAAACTCTTCCAAAATATAGCAGAGGGAGGAACACTCCCAAACTCATTCTGCAAGGCCACCATCACCCTGGTACCAAAACCAGACAAAGAGGTCACAAAGAAAGAAAATTACAGGCCAATGTCACTGATGAACACAGATGCAGAAATCCTCAACAAAATACTAGTAAACAGAATCCAACAACACATTAAAAGGATCATACACCATGATCAAGTGGGATTTATCCCAGGGATGCAAGGATTCTTCAATATACGCAAATCAATCAATGTGATACACCACATTAACAAAGTGAAGAATAAAAACCATATGATCATCTCAATAGATGCAGAAAAAGCTTTCGACAAAATTCACCACCCATTTATATAAAAACCCTCCAGAAAGTAGGCATAGAGGGAACTCAACTCAACATAACAAAGGCCATATATGACAAACCCACAGCCAACATCATTCTCAATGGTGAAAAACTGAAACCGTTTCCTCTAAGATCAGGAACAAGACAAAGTTGCCCACTCTCACCACTATTATTCAACATAGTTTTGGAAGTTTTAGTCACAGTAATCAGAGAAGAAAAAGAAATAAAAGTCATCCAAATTGGAAAAGAAGAAGTAAAGCTGTCACTGTTTGCAGATGACAGGATACTATACATAGAGAATCCTAAAGATGCCACCAGGAAACTACTAGAGCTTATCAATGAGTTTGTTAAAGTAGCAGGATACAAAATTAATGCACAGAAATCTCTTGCATGCCTATACACTAATGATGAAAAATCTGGAAGAGAAATGAGGAAAACACTCCCATTTACCATTGCAACAAAAAGAATAAAATACCTAGGAATAACCTACCTAAGGAGACAAAAGACCTGTATGCAGAGAACTATAAGGCACTGATGAAAGAAATTAAAGATGATACAAACAGGTGGAGAGATATACCATGCAGACGTAGAGAATGGACTTGAGGACATGGGGAGGGGGAAGGGTAAGCTGGGACAAAGTGAGACAGTGGCATGGACATATATACACTACCAAATGTAAAATAGCTAGCTAGTGGGAAGCAGCCGCATAGCACAGGGAGATCAGCTCGGTGCTTTGTGACCACCTAGAGGCGTGGGATAGGGAGGGTGGGAGGGAGATGCAAGAGGGAGGAGATATGGGGATGTATGTATATGTATAGCTGATTCACTTTGTTATACAGCAGAAACTAACACACCATTGTAAAGCAATTATACTCCAATAAAGATGTTAAAAAAAAATCAGTATGTGGTAGATGAGTGTGTTCCTCTCTGCACAAAGGTATCTGTATCACACACTCACTCCAGGAGATCTGAAAGGGGAGGAAAGAAGGAGTTTAATAGTTTTCTAATATTTATGAATTTTATCAATGTATTTATAAGAATACACTATAAAATTATGAAAGGCAAAATTGGAGGCAACAATATGGAGGTTTTGCTAAATTTCATAGGTTGCTGATCATACCCAGCTTCAGTTTCTTGGCCAATGCGTCAACTTGAACTGTAGGATCAGATCCCATGGACAGAAAACATATCAGAGGTGTTCGTGTATCACTTTCTTCCCAAGTTTTCTCCAGATTTAAGATAACTGGTTCTGTGTACTTTTCCTCCAAAGAATCTGCAATATACTTTCTTGCTTGAAAAACAGTACGGTCTGGGCACCAAGACCTAGAAATGCACACATGTTAGAGGAAATAAATTCAGGGTTTTAAAATTCTATCTAATGCTAAGCACATAAAGAACACATAGTTAGTTAGCAAAAGGATAATGAGCTAATCTTCCTTTATGCAGATATGTGTAAGATGGATGGCAAGGTTTTCTATCCTTGGATGAATGCAAGTTTATTCATGTAGTTTTTTTTTTTTTAATTATTAGCACCTTTAATTATTATTTATTTATTTATTTATTTATTTATTTATTTGGCTGTGTTGGGTCTTCGTTTCTGTGCGAGGGCTTTCTCTAGTTGCGGTGAGCGGGGGCCACTCTTCATCGCGGTGCGCGGGCCTCTCACTGTCGCGGCCTCTCTTGTTGCGGAGCACAGGCTCCAGACGCGCAGGCTCAGCAGCTGTTGCTCACGGGCCTAGTTGCTCCGCGGCATGTGGGATCTTCCCAGACCAGGGCTCGAACCCGTGTCCCCTGCATTAGCAGGCAGATTCTCAACCACTGCGCCACCAGGGAAGCCCTATTCATGTAGTTTTGATGCTAGGCATTGGCAAGGAGTAGGTCAGAGCCAGTTCTGTTGCCAATCTAGAAGGGAACTTAAAAGTCAACTGATCCAAACGTCTCATTTTCAGAGGAAGCAGCAACTACTCTGAAGCTTTAGTTATTTTCTTTTTAAAACACATCAGTTATTATCCCTAGTAACTAAGCTATCAGCTTCAGGTAAGCAATTCCTCATTCAAACTAATACACAGGAGCACATTCATTCTTTGACAAATATTTATGGAGTGAATACTATACATCAGGCCCTGCTCTTGGTGCCAGGGACTCAGCAGGGATGCAATGGGAGGTGTTCTCTGCCAGGTCCAGTGCATGATGGGGGCTGGCCTGCTGCATACTCGAGGTTCTGCAGTCTTCAGAGGGAGATAATGTGTCAATGGTGTTAGAAGTAGCTTGATCAGCAAGCATTTATTTAATACCATCTGTGTAGCCTACACTGTAGCAGGTTCTACACACAATGACACATTAAATAAATATCATTTGATATTTTTAGATCACAGACAAGCTCTATGGATTCTTATTTGTTAGTAGATTGCATTATTCATTTGACATAGATTCAATTTTAAAATGATGGATGTAAGACACATCTATTCTAATAAAAACAAATAGCCCTTTTGCAGTCTGCAGGTCCTGAGGTCATCACTGCTGACAGCTCTAATCACTCTCAAAGAGTGACAACAACCAGGAAACAACTTTTCTAAGAAAACTCAGGGATATAACATTAGGAAAGACAAAAACGACTCCAACATAATCCGACATCTTTTTGTTATTCTTTTGGTGGTTTCATCTCCCCCAACTCTACCCTTCTGTCTTGCCCACCACACACACACACCCCGCCACACACACACACACACACACACACACACACAGACACACATCTTCCAATATAGAAGCCTTCTTTGAGCTACTGCATGTTGAGAAAACATGAAAAGTGAGAAAGAAAAGGAACAATATTCTTCCTCAACATCACTTTCAAACTTTTGCTTCCATTTTAATAGCCAAAACAGCATTTATATGTTTCAATAGCACAATATTCTTGGTTTTAGCTTAAAATCTAATTGCCTTGTAACTCTGTGAGATCTATTCTTTTACAGAAGTAAATTCAACAATAAATGATTCACTCAATGGTAAATGATGACCAAAGTGAATAGTAAGAACATATTTTTCATACGTGTTTTGCTAAAAGCACTATCATTAACACGTTATCAAAATATACCTTTCACCATTTTATTTGCCATCCCAAACTTCAGTTTGGAAGCACATACATCTATTACAGTAACTACTGGGACATAGCGAAGTAAGCTCACTGAGGTGGGATCTGTAATTTGACACTATAAAGTGATGCTCTAGGTCTGATAATACCTATTCTCACCTGATAAGTAAAAGCTTGTGGCAGGTATCTAGTGAGTCATTATATCCATCAGGGATGATTTCCTCCTCTGGAGCATCTTTATCAAACCAGATTTTCCATCCCTTCTCATTACGAGATATCTAAAATAAATAAGCTGATTAGCAAGCCCCAGGAATATATGCAATTAAAATTGAATAACCTGAGAAGGTCATTCTTTATAGGCAGCTAATTTTTTAAACATAACCACACTGTTTACATTTTTCTTCAGAACCAGTGACTCAGATAGATTGGATATTATGATTCCCTTTCAGTTTTTCCATTGCTCTTCTACATTATTTGCTAAAATTAGGACTATGTATCAATTACACTAAACGACTGGGCAGGAAGAAACATAGACCAGGGCTTCTCAACCTCCGCACTATGGGCATTTAGGGCCAGATTAATTTAGTGTTGAGAGAGGCTGTCCTGTGCATTTTACGTTGTTTAGCTGCATCCCTGGCTCTATCCACTAGTCACCAGGAGCACCTCTGCCCCTGATGTGTGGCAATAAAAAAGGTCTCCAGAATTGTCAATGCACTCTGGGGTGTGGCACCAGGTTGCCCTTGGATGAGAACCACTGACATAGACCACTTTGATACCCAAACCTCTACATGTGGACCTCGACTTAAACTAGTGATAGATGACAAAATCAAAACTTTTATTTTCCTAGTCATCCCCCCACCTTGAGACCTTAAACCTAAGAATGGATGAAGTCTCTCCAACAGCTGGTCTCAAACACCTGTTCTTTCAGAAGCATGGAGAGAACCACAGGTTTTCAGAGGTATTAAAGGATGCTCCCTGAAGTCCGAGTGATGTCAAAACCAATTACAGAAACTATAGATCGGTGAGCCTGACGCAGCTCCTCAGCAACAATCAGGCTGGATTATTTAGACAGTGTCTGAAGCATGTTTTAAAAGCCACGGCAAGCACTAATAGCAAATATTTATATAGCAGATACTATGTGCCAGACCCAAGGACTGTACTTTTACTTCTCTTATCCCCACTTTTTACTGAGGCACAGAGAGGTTAAATAACCGCCCAAAGTCCACACCATACAAGCAATTCATCATCTAGGATACAGACAGGGTGCAAGTTAATAACAAAACAATTGCTCTGTAAATCAGTTGCTCCAACTTTGTCCCTGGGACACTAAAAGATGGAGGAGAATTTCTGAAATGTTTCACAGCTGCCATCTTTCTCTGAAGATTGCAGCGGCTCTCCCTAGTTGGCTGCTGCCAAAAGAATCTGCCTGGCAGAGGGCTTGGAGGGCCTGGGTGCTGCTGCAGCCCCACCCTACTGCACTGGTACCTGTGCTCTGCTACCCAGAGCGCCCCCTGCAGGTCTCCTCCACACCGGCTGCTAAAGAGAAGGAGTTCCAAGAAGAAACAGGGTGCGTATTCTCAACCTACTGGCCTCCCATCTGCTAATTTTGACTCTACCATATAAAGCTTTCAGGGCGAGCTGCATCTGTGATGGGATAACTCCCAGCCCCTTGCTCCTGCATTTCCCATTCCTGGCCCTCGCTGCTAGCAAAACCACCTCCAGGTGTTAAACAGTTTGGCCTGGGATGCCAAGGCAGGGCAGCTGCTGTTTGAGGCTATTTTTGTTTCAATTTCTGACACTCACTCAGCTGGGAGATTGATCTCCTGTTTCCTCCCTTCCTCCCACAGACAGGCCAAACTCTTGGCCATCTGATGGCAGGTCCCCCTGATGGCAAACTTCTGCACGTTTTCCGGAGAACAACTCTTCCTCTTCCCTTCTGGCCCATCCAATGGTGTAAAAGAAGTTGGACAGAAATAACTCATGGTGTCATGAGCATGGGGTCAAATTACAGCTTTACCATTTATGGGCTATGTGGCCTTGGGCAAGTGCTTAACCTCTTTGAATCTCAGTTATCTCATCTATAAATCGTGTCAATAATACTTCCCTTGCACAGTTATTATTGTTGCAAAGTACCTACCCATAGTAAGCAGTAGTAGCCACCAGACTCTACACCAAGGGTACTTAAAATCTAACTGACCGAGGCCAATGGCACTGTATATTCTTTTTTTTTTTTTTTTATTAATTAATTTATTTATTTATTTATTTTTGCTGTGTTGGGTCTTCGTTGCTGTGCGAGGGCCCTCTCCGGTTGCGGCAAGTGGGGGCCACTCCTCATCGCGGTGCGCGGGCCCCTCACTATCGCGGCCTCTCTGGCTGCGGAGCACAGGCTCCAAATGCGCAGGCTCAGTAGTTGTGGCTCACGGGCCTAGCCGCTCCGCGGCATGTGGGATCCTCCCAGACCAGGGCTCGAACCCGTGTCCCCCGCATTGGCAGGCAGATCCTCAACCACTGCGCCACCTGGGAAGCCCTGTATATTCTTATATTAATATAACCCGTCAGCAGAGGGGTGATTTTTTCCAGTGGTACTTGAAGGCTGCCTTTACCCAGTCTCGGACCAGACCCAGACCACTTTTTTTTTTTCAAAGTATTTGTTTGGGCTTGGAAGACTCAACTGTGGCTGTAGTAAAAAAACAAAGCTTACTGTCCACCACAGATATAGTCCAGGAACTTTATCCAGTTGACTCTGACCCAACCATGGTGAATGGGTAAAGAATACATAATGTTCCAGAAGTATCCCTAAACAGACACACCTAGTGTACTCTTGGGTGGGGGATAGGATGTCTGTGGAGGGGAGGGAATCACATGGTAACAGTGTGAGGCTTCTGCCATCCTCAGCCTAGGGGTAAGGCTACCAATCACTCACTTTGTCCATCACCAGCAACCGCAAAAAAAGATGATTATCAGCATTTGACACTGGGAAGCTGCAGGCCCTCCACTGGTGACACACAGTTGTAACCAACAGACCTCAGTAATAAACAACTGTCTTTATTCTGAGTTGCATAATTGTTTTCCGGTGAGAGCTGAATCAACAACTAATCCACAACAACCAATTTACATTTTCAGATAAGAAAAACGGGTAAATCGGGGTCTGTTTCACCATTTTCACGATTATAATGTCACCATTTTATAAATACTTTCACCATTGAAATGACTGATTTTTTTAAAAAGGACCTCAACCTCTTCACTTGCCTCAAATTCAAATTTGCACAGATTATTTAATCATAGGCAGTGAAAACATCGAGTCTACAATAAAAGGGTCCACCCACCCAGAATAAAAGGGTTCTGATTCTGACAGCAACTCAAGCAGGTTATAAATGATCCATGCCCACCACACAGAAGTAAAGGCAGTTGCCTGCACCTGTGAAAAGGTTCCTTGGGATATCCTTCTGTCCACCGCCCCCAACCCCCCAGGAGAGCCACAACGCCTTAAAGCTACACAAGTGTGTTGACTCCTCTGGGTGAAGGGTTTGTCACCAGGAGGCCCCAGTTTAAATGGCCCAGGTGTGTTTGGGTTTACAGATCTGTACTTTTTTCCAACCCTTTATTACCTGGTTCATAATTTCTGCAAATTGCGGGAGTTTACTCAGTTCCACAAGATTCAGCCAGGTCATATCAAGGATCCAGCGAAACGGTTTGGGAGGGCAGGCTTTCAGATCTAGAGCTGCTCCCCCTGGGGAAAGGTGTCAGTGGGAATCAGGTCAGCTTGTGCTCTATTTTTAAGAAATTTATTTTCCAAATAATAAAAAATGAGATAACCATATCACACACAAAAATGGGAAAATTGGAAAATAATCACGTTATAGAAAATGTGGTTACCTTTTTTTGGTACAGTTCCTTCAAGTGTTAGTGATTTATACCATCTTATACAGATAGCAACTCCCTGTCATTTTTCCCTGCAAAGAATTTTTCTCAGGTGGTAGCAGATGTTTGCCTTTTTATTGTTTTTTAACTATCTGAAATTTATAATTTTGATATCAATGAATCGGTTGATCTTTTCACGTGTGATTTTAAGAGTCATTTCTTAGTCATCACTCCTCCAGAAGTTTGATATTCTATACTATTGAAATATTTTTTATCAGGTCAAAAAGATGGATAAATGGATAGATGAAGGGATGGAGGGAAAGAGGAAGAGAGGAGTATAATACATCTGTGGGTTTTTAAGGTTTTTAAGGGGGTAATTAATGTTCAAATCATTTATTACACAAACATTCACTGAGCCACCTCTATGTATCCGGCATATTCCAGGCACTGGGGATAAAGCAGAGGAAACCCAACAGGGCTCCTGCTCTCACCGAGTCGAGTGGAGAATGTGAGTGATAGCACTGGATTGTATTTTGAAGCAAATCACACGTCAAATGAGCACATTCAGTGTGACAATCTCCACCAAGATGTGTGATTATATCTGCACTTTCAAAATTCCTCTATTGCATGTCTTTAGCAATGTTTTATCATAATAATTCCAGCTCTGTTGTTTAATTCAGATGTATGCCAAACAGTGGTTCTTGAACTTTTAAATTCTATAACCCTCCTGAAGAACTCATCAAATCCCTCCACTTCACTTATCAACCCGGGGACAAAAACAGGGGAGGTGGCGGGTGGAGGGGACTACAGGTCTCTGTTCTCCCCTCCAGCATCTTCCTGAGAAGGTGAATGAGCTGAAGTACTCCTTTCGTGTAAATCCCTTTGCTCCACCGTGGAGTCAGGGGCTCTGAGTGCCACAACACCTTTAGAACCTGTAAACCTTCCTCCCACATGCCCCCACCCCCCGCAGTGACCAGGTGAAAGAGGAGACCTTATTCTAGCACCATTTCTGCTAACATTGAGTTTACCATAGGAGAAGCAAGCCCTAGAGAAAGACACCTGCAGATTTAAGGGATTCTCTCCTCTAACACGGAGGTAGACGCGTACCTTTTCTTCTTGGCTGTTTCCCCCTCACAGTGATTTCATGTAAACATATACCTCAGAGACATCAGGAGAAGATATTTAAGCTACATCAGTGTTTCCAACATATCATGCACCTAAACTAACCCAGAACCATCACAGCCCATCCTATTCCCCCAAATATCCTGGCTCTGCCACTTGCTAGCTGCATAAACTTGGACAAAAACTCAGTTTCTCTCAGTTCTCTCTTCTGCCAAATGAGTGTAATAATAGAATCCATCAGATGGATTGCTGTGAAGATTAAATAAATGAATGTATGTAGAAAGCCAACAACAGTCATGGCCCAGAGTAAGAGCTATGTAATCATTAGCTGTTATTTTGACATTAACTCTCTGTTCTGGAAGGCTCAGGTCCAATCCAACCTGGAAGGCAAGAGAAGACCCTCTAATGTGTCTTTCTGTCCATGGTTTACAACAAAAGAAAGATGATATCTTTCTAAAATAACCAGGCAGCGGAAACAGGTATATCAATTACTCTACAGTGCAGGATTGCCCCTGGTATCTATTTCATTTCTCAAAGTGTTCTGACATTCTCGGTTGAAGAAGAAAAGTCAAAGGCACCTTCCAAATATTGCAGAAAACTAGTAGGAATTAATACAAAGGGAAATCAAACATTTCTGCTATGACAAATAAGTCTTTCTTCTTTCCCCCTTAAGTACTGAGTTCAAAATGATAAAAAAAATATCAATGATCTAAGGGCCATATTTGTTAACTTTGTAAAAAAACATTAAAAACAAAGTCCTACCATCTTTTAAAAAATAATTTGGTCAAACTGTAAGCCAGTTCAAAACTAATACAAACTGTACAATAAACCAGTTTTGATTTTTTTTTTGAACTCTTTTACTGTGCTGTGCTGACTGTACTGATAATCCACCCATCATAAAATCCCAAATTAATCTTCTAATGCATTGCTCATGCTACTCCCCTGCTCCTAAAACATTCAATGGCTCCCTATCGCCAACTCAAATCAATCCAAACTCCCCTCACTGACTCTCCTGATCCTATACAATCCGGTTCTCCCTGACTCTCCAGTTTCATGAAATGGGGTCACAGATGTGCTCTAACTACAGCTGAGATGCGCAGCCTTCTTTATTTTTCTGTGACAAATCAAATCCTCCTCACAAGTTCCCTCCCCACTGTGTTGCTGCGTTTCTCGGTCTCCTCGGATTTAAAGACTTTCCAAGAATCCAGTCTCTTTCAAGGAATAGCTCTGGCTTGGCTGGGTGTGCTGGGTAGGGAGAGGTGAGGTGGGGTGGGTTTGTGTCTTGATGGGGAGGATGCCTCAGATCTACATGCTGCCCCCTAGGCTTCACTTGTCCCAGTCACAGGCTGGGATCCTCTGAGCCACGACAAATCCTGTCTGACCTATGGGGGCATTAGGCTGCAGTCCACAGAGGCTGGTACTTTGTCGCTAGTTATAAAGTCCCCCTGTCCTGCAACTTCTTGGTTTGAGCCCCAGACCCTCGCTGTGCACCAGCCCTCTCAGCATTTCCACGTCCACACTCCCGCCTGCCAAACCTTAGGCTTATCCATCTATCCACTACCCTCCACCGAAGCTGTGATGCAGCTTCCATGTTGGATGTGGCTCTGGGGCACTTCCCTGCTCTCTTTGAATTTACATGTGGCCATGCATCTTACTTGGGCTAATGAAATATGAGCGTGACGTGTGTCACTTGTGGGGTAACCTTTAAGAGCCAGCACACAATTTGCCACATCCTGTCCCTCTTCCATAGTAATTATGGAAGCAATTTGGATTCCTGGGCGACCATGACAAGCATGTCAGATAGAGAGTAAAGGAGAAGTATACTTTTGTTGTGTTGAAATTTGAGGATTGTTTTTATGGCCACAAAACCTGGCCTATCCTGACTAAAACTAGGTCCCAAAATCACATTCATTATGCCCCCACTCTGACATTTCTCAAAGTAGCTCTTCTTTCAACCATCCAGACCAGAAATCTTTGCACAGAGCAGAAATCTTAGACTCATTTCTGACCCTCTCTTGGCTCTTACACCCAGTCCTTTGTCATTTTACTTTCATGATCTCTCATATTTGTGTCTTCCTTTATATTCCCATTGTCTTCACCCTAGGATGGGAATGCATTTCCTGTGGTTGGGAAGCTTATAACAGACTCCCTTAAACCACTTTTCTCTAATCTACACATGTCTGCCAGAGTAACCTTCCTAAAGAACAATAAAAGGATCACATCACTACCTTACACAACTCCTTATTTCTTATCAGATCAAGAAATCTTTCCTCTAGGAACCAAGGCTCACCAATGTACATACTCCACTCATTTCTTTTTCCATGCTGTTCTGTCTTAGCATGGAAGTTTTCTTCATTTCTACCTATCATCCATGGTCCATTTCAAATGTCACTTTCTTCTTTTGGGGGAGAAGGGCTGCCAGAAAATGATTTATTAAACTACTTATAAAGATTAAAAAAAAATAAGAAAAAGATTGGACCATTTTCCCCAGGTATCAAATAACCTGAAAAATTCATGGCTTAACCTGCAAAGGCATATTTTCCAAGGAGCTTCTCTTGATCTCACCAACCACATGTAATCTCTCCCTCCTTTTAGATATAACACTTTGTTTTTAGCTCTCTTATAACACAGGTTATTCTGCCTTATTTTGCAGGGGTTTTTTTCAATTATCTTTATTTGAATTATGAGACTTTATTTCTTTTAAAGCAATGTCTGGTTTTTCCTTGTATCCCAAACACCAGTATGGCAGGTTTGCATAGTATATGCTCAATAAATACTTGTTTAACTGAATTGAGTGAAAATACCACTCTTTTGTCTCCTTAATTATACTTTTAACATGGAGATAAGCAATGAGCAGGGTCCTCTTCAAATATAAAATACAAGTGTGCTTTTTGTTACAGTCTTAAACATCATTATAACCCCTTGCTTAAGGAATTGATCTCTTGCAGTAGAAAGCTCACTATTCTCCCCTTTGGCATTTGGGTCTCCTAATCATAAGCAACAATGCTCAAACTTAATTAAGTAACTTAAAACTGCAGAGTTAACACAGACCTGAAATCAATCATCTTGAGTAACCAGAGTAAAATGAATGGAAATCGGCGTGGGAGGGGGGGGGGACGTGGGGGAAGAGGTATACATAAAGAACTTCACTTCCATTAGAACTTAATTCCTCCGGGTATTACAAGAATGGGTCTACAGGACATCAAAGAGCATTCCTAAAGCAATCTCCTTTACATAGCACATCCATATCCCAAACCCTTCACCTTTAATGAGAGCCTGAAACTCTCTGTGCTTCACTGTTCCTCTCTGAAGATCGATTTTTAAGGTCATGAGGAGTACAAAGAGGAACTTGTGGTTCTCGTACAAGCCTCTGACAGAATATGTAAAAACTTCATAGGTCAGATACTCAATAATATTTGTAATTCTCTTTTGAGGCAGTGGAGACTTCTCAGACCTGCAATATGTTTCAAAAATCAAAGAGGTAAAAATCCATTTCTAAGAGAGTAGGTAGGAATACACACAAAATTTGGGGGGCAAGGTAGTGAGGCCCCACCTGGCCATGGACTGGTCAAATAACTTCAAGAACTGGGCCAGCGAGGTCTGGTACATGATGTTGACCATGCTCATCTCTGTGATGAGAAAGTAGAGGATGCTGCCTCGGGTGGCCGCGGGCCGGAACTCCTCCTGGGCCGTGTTAATCTTGATCTCTGTTTCCGCGGCCACGTGTAGTTTTTCACTTACTTCAGCTGCTGTCTGCTTGGTGGTGTGGAGGACACCGATGAGAGATTCGTCATCTACCAAGGAACCTAAAAACCAAACAGAAAATCTGTGGAACACAGACGGGAAAGCCACGGAAACGAGATGCATCACTTCTGAAATCACCACGTTAATTTTCAACTTGACTTCTTCAAAGCCCACAGGATGGAAGGGCAGAATCTTAAGACAGTGAAAGGCTTCCAGTCTAACCAGGCATCCGACACCTGAATCCGTTCTAAACATTCCTGCCTAGGGTTTGTCCCCCACTCTGCCTGAAAATCTGCAAAAGGCAATTCTCAAGGCAGCCCACAAATCTGGTCTTCAAATGTCTGAAGAAAATTCACATCTCCTCCAGTCCCAGTGGTTTCAGCTGTTCCTATGACGTGGCTTTCACCTCCATTATCATCTTGATGGTTCCCCTCACAGTATCACGGGCTTTTCCTTCCCACTTGTCTCACAGTGTGAGTTACACACCAGCTTGCAGGTGAATCGTACTTTCTCTACTCCTGCTTTAGTTCAACAGTCCTTGACATTGAGAACTCTGGTCCTTCTATGTCTCTAACGAGTTAGGAGATAGTGGAAGTGTCTAACCAGGAAGAAAAATCCTGATTTTATTTTTAGTTTTACTCTTCATTATTGTTTTTAACAGACATAACATGTCTATGACGATAAACATAAAAATAAAAATATCTCAATTTTAGGACACAGAAAGGTGCTCTGGAGGTGCTGAGATAACGGTCACGATATCTGCAGAGAGCGGTGCTCTGGCCTACCTA
Organism: Balaenoptera musculus; assembly: GCF_009873245.2. Taxonomy (NCBI): domain Eukaryota; kingdom Metazoa; phylum Chordata; class Mammalia; order Artiodactyla; family Balaenopteridae; genus Balaenoptera; species Balaenoptera musculus. The sequence continues at coordinate 35,858,168 of NC_045795.1, forward strand.
GAAGCAGGTGGGTGCTTCTGGAAGGTGCTGAGTTAGTTGCTCTGATGGGCACGCTAGGTCTGCTAGGGAAGTCCAAATTGTGACTAACCTCACACTCTTGGCTGGATCCTCAGTCAGTCCTCCTTGGTAATATTTGCAATGCCTAGAGGCATCAAATGGCTGGGAGATGTCATGGACCAAGAGACAGACAACTTCATCAGCACAAGCAGTGCAATGAAGGCAGATAAAAGGCCTTTTCCATGAGGTCACCTTAAAGTGCTCGAGACTGCTGTGAGAGTAACACTTAATGTACTTCTTGGAGGTTAAGTTTTTTTGTTTTTTTGTTTTTAAATCCAAGGTTTAAAGTGCTTTTGGGAAGTATTCATCATTAGATTGCTAATGAATGGTAGAATTTAGGTTGCTGTAATTTGCCTACTACAGAACAATATATCCCAGGGGGTGGTACGATGATCTGACTGCCCAGAGGAGAACCTATCCCTGACTTCTAAGTGGGAGGTCAAGTCCAGAGTGACTGAGCCTGGGCTGCTCAAATGTCTCTGACAACATTACACACATCATAACCCACTGTGGCAATTGCATTTCAACTCCAAATGAAAGAGTCAATCTAAAAAACACAAAATAGATTGAGCACATTAGTTTCCTTTCGGCAAGCAAATTAGCCTATTGTGAGTTACCTAGCTCTATTGGGAGCCCTTATTTTTCTCAGGAGAGAGCAATTATATCAAGAAAACTGTGTTATTATCAAATGCTCAGACGCCGGTTGCTAATTCAGATATCAGATTCTCTGCAGTCCCTCTGTAATGTCTAGATGGAAATTGCCTCGCTTGTTTTTGCGTGGATAACTCAATGTTTCCTAACATCTGTAATCATGAGAGCATTGAAAAGAGGGTACAAGAAATTCTTATTCACAATCCATTATGTGATTATTTCTTAATAACACAATACCTTTTGTAGCACTTAATTTGTAGAGAAGGTTATCTTCAAGTTCTTTCATCTTCCGCTTATTAAAAGTCACATCCTCCAAAAGTTTAACCCTCTCAGATTCTAACTCCTGTTATTAAAAAAAAAAAATCAGAACTGTAATTACCAGTTATTATGGCAAATGCAAACTACTAGTGTTTATTATTCATTTTTAAAAGTTTAAACCAAAGTGCCATTCAAATGACACTATCGTTACTCAAATCTATTTATTTGTGTTTTTGTTTCTCTGGAAAGTTTTTTAAAGATTATGCCCACTAGCATTAAGTTTCCATAGCACTTAACACTGGCATGCATGAGATAAACCTGCTAAAATAATTTGCTCAGCTCTCTTCCCAGCTTTAAGTATTTTTAAATTAAGAGTGTCCCATTCTCTTGGCCCTGTTCCCACATACCGCCTCAGTGAGAAATGCTAACTTCATTTGCAGTTAGAAGGGGTAGAAACAAAGAAGCATTAAAGCAAGTAACCAAGAGGCTACTCAAGCCAAATGGAGCTCCTGAGCTGGGACCTGACTATAGGACCACCAGGTACCTGCTTTGACATAGCCAGCTGCCAATACAAATCCATTTTCCATTTTTTTGCATCTTCTACCAGAGGGGCTAAGTTGGATGTCTGGAAGGTATATTCTTTCCTACATAAATAATATACTCTTAAAATTATACTTTGAAAAAAATTTCAAACTTTCAGAAAAGTTACAAGACTGGTACAATGAACTCTCATATACCCTTCACCTAGATTCCTCAAATAACATTTTGCTTTATCACTATTTCTATATAATACTTTTTATCATTACTGTTATTATTATTGCTGAACTGTTTGCATGTGTCATGATACTTTATCTGTAAAAACTTTAACACATCTCCTAGGCAACAGGACATTCTCTTATACAACCATAGTGCAATTTTCAAATTCAGAATATTTAACATGGATATAATACTCTTGCTAAATATAGAGTAAATTAAATTGTCTCAAAAGCATTCTTTATAGCATTTTTTTTAATATTACTTTTTAAAAAATTTTTTATTTATTTTTGGCTGCATTGGGTCTTCATTGCTGCACGCAGGCTTTCTCTAGTTGCAGCGAGCGGGGGCTACTCTTCGTTGCGGTGCGCGGGCCTCTCATTGTGGTGTCTTCTCTTGTTGCAGAGCACAGGTTATAGGTGCGTGGGCTTCAGTAGTTGTGGCACTTGGGCTCAGTAGTTGTGGCTCACGGGCTCTAAAGCACAGGCTCAATAGTTGTGGCGCATGGACTTAGTTGCTCCGCGGCATGTGGTATCTTCCCGGACCAGGGCTCGAACCCGTGTCCCCTGCACTGGCAGGCGGATTCTCAACCACTGCACCACCAGGGAAGCCCTGTAGCATTCTTTTTTGATCTTATACAGAATCACACACTGTACTTAGAATTGCATTAAAAATGTGTTTTTAAACTACTTATTTGAGAAAGTTTCTTGAAAAACTGTTACAGAAATGCCACCACTTTCAGAAAGTCTTCCTAAACCAGTTTGTCAGTTAAAACCCACAGCACGGCATTCCTCTGTACATCTACTATGGCTTGCATCACAATCTATGTGTCGGCTGTATCCCTCCAACTAGATTCTGTGCATCTAGAGGGCAGGAACTTGTTCTATTCATTTTTAAAAATTGAAGTATAGTTGATTTACAATGTTGTGTTAATTACTGCTGTACAGCAAAGTGATTCAGTTATATATATATATATGTATATGTATATATATATACGTATATATATATATATATATATATATATTCTTTTTTTATATTCTTTTCCATTATGGTTTATCATAGGGTATTGAATATAGTTCTCTGTGCTATACAGTAGGACCTTGGTGTTTATCCCCTATTCATTTTTGTATTCTTGACAGCACTTATCTTGACGCTTTGCAGAGAAGCGACTCAACCTAATAAATATTCGTTAAATTGAAGTGTACTGAATTTAGTTCAACAACTTTATTTTACATCTGGGGAAACTGAGGACCCAGAAATATTAACTCCAAATAACATGGCAATACAATACACACAGCTAGTTACTAGCAGGGATGAGCCTAATATCCTTGTCCCCCAACTCCAAGACTAGTATACTGCCATTGTACTAGTGGCTTGCGGTATTTGATGGGGTGGTGACGAAGATCATGGCTGTATTTGCAGAGAATAGCTAATGAATTGTCTTCATTAAAGCAGTCATCCTAACAGTGGCAGTATAGAAATATGTGGACAAAATGAAATCATGTTAGTGTCCTTTTCAGTGTGATATGGAAAAACAAGCATCACGGTACAGTGGACAACTTGTGAGTTTTACATCATGACCTGTATAGCTTAACTACGAGGCTTGGCAGGGTGGAAAGTCTACGTGCTCTTACGGGTTAAGACCTTATTCTCCTTGGTCTCCATTTGTTCATCTGTAAAATGGGGGTGTAAGAGCAGGATTGTTAGGAGGGTTAAACATCACAGTCAGGATGTTCTCCTGCAGATTAAGTGTGCACTTTGTTTTTTCCAGCAAGGCTGGTGTTAGCATCCTAGCGCATCTCTTGAAGAGGAAGCTAAGGCCTAGAAGAGTGGGCATGGGGCGTTCTGGGGACGTGGAGTGTACCTTAGATGGTGGTGTGGGCTGCTTTACAGAAGTTAGTGTAGCCTGCATGGGGGATCTGGACCAATGAGGCACCATCTCAGAACAGACAACAGCACCAGGTAGACCAAGAAGGAAGGACTAATTTTCAACAGTTGACACCACGTGGCCCTAAGAGGTGATCGAGGCAGTGAACTGAGGGGTCCATGCTCTCTGCCAGACTGTGAAAGTGAGACGATTCCCTTTCTAGATTGCATAAGCCCTGGGCAGTTTCTTGGAAACTAAGATCAAACAGCTAATGAGGGAGGACTTCCCTGGTGGTCCAGTGGGTAAGACTCCATGCTCCCAATGCAGGGGGCCCAGGTTCGATCCCTGGTCAGGGAACTAGGTCCCGCATGCATGCCACAACTAAGAAGTCTGCATGCCGCAACTAAAGATCCTGTGTGCCGCAACGAAGATCCTGCATGCCCGCAACTAAGACCTGGTGCAGCCAAGATAAATAAATAAATACATAAATATTAAAAGAAAAAAAAAACAGCTAATGAGAGTGGAAGCTGGAACTGGGCTCCTTTTACTCCACCAGACTGGCCGCCTTTCAAGGGCCTGCCCCAAGTTAGCCATTTCTTATTAACCAGGTAGCATTTTACTTCTCTTTTTACTGAGCCCTCTGTTTCTTTGGTGTCAGTATCATTTCTCTTTTCCTTTTTGAATCTTCCTCTGTATTTGTAGCCTTCTGTTCATATCACTTCCTTTCTTCCTTTCCTTAAGTCTTCTTCTGCCATTCTTTCTCTCACCCTCCCATTTTATGCATCTCTGGTCTTATTATTTCTAACCTTTCCTTTTCCTTGAAACCTTAATACTAACGTTAATTATATTTTAGCAAATATAAACTTTCTCAGATTTTATGGAAATATATTTTATAAAATGCAAATATATAAAATTATATTTTATACATAACATTTAATGTTTTCTGAGCTTTATCTTAAAACTTAGTTTAATCTATCAGTCTCTTAAAATCTTCCAGCCTTAACTTTTTCTTTGTTTTATTAGAACCCTCAATTATACTTAATTTCTCTGCTTCAGTGCAAGTTTCATTTAATTAAGATAAAAGTATGGCTCTCTAGATCATTAGATTATTAGATTGTGGTGTTATCAATTACAATCAAGTACTATCAATTACTATTGCAGTGTAGTAGTTGAAACTACTATAGTGGTAACAATACTCATTCAGAGCAACTTCTTTTCCAGGATCATTATTTTATTGAATTTTCCAGGTGTATCCAAGACTATTCATCCATAGGGCGATAGATATGAAAATCAACATACCCAAAGCTTTAAAGTCAGAAGTAGAAAGAGTGGTGCGTGTGTGCACGTGTGCTTTTGGTGTTGGAGGAGAGGTGAGTTACATGATTTCTCAACAGGACTTGAGACTACAAAACAAATATTTATGCTAACAAAGGTAACTATGATTTGCTCAATTTTTTCTTTTCCATATACTCAACAATTTCCCAATACATTTAAAATGTTTATTATAATTTATTATAAGTAGAAGTTCTTTACCTTGAGAAATTATTACCTGTTTCTCTGTTAGAATTACCCTCCTTAGTAACTGGTTCTCAAGTCCTTTCATGGTAACAGTAAAATCAATGACTGACGTTTTAGCATTGATCTCAGGGGTAAAGGCAGGGTTTGGTAACTTTGTTGTAATATAAAGTTTAAATGTATCCATGATATCACATTCCTTATCTCCGACTTTCACCTACATCAATTCAAATATTAAATTACAAACAGCTTAAAGGACAAGACAAGAAATTTGGGTTCAATTTAGGAGTTTATCAAAAGTCAGTGCAGTGAAATGAATGAATTACAAAAATCAGTTGTAAAATTTTAATCAGTGATCTTAAATAATAAAGCCTATTCCTTTAGAATAATTTAGACTTGTGGTCCTGCCTGAAAATGTTTTTAGCCATGACACCAAGCAAATTAAATGAAAAATTTATCCAAAACAAATGTTGAATAAAGGAAAACTCAGACATGCCTCATATTTGACTGTTTTTTCCCACATGAGGAAATTGTTTCCTGCTATGGAAATTTGTTGTGTTTATAAGAAGTGTTATTTCTTTTTGCATTTCACAGTCATATCTGAAGCATATTTGACAAGAGAAAGGGTTAATGAAATTTTCAGAGGAAAAATATGCCAACTTTTTTTTCCCAGAAAGATAACACTTATTTTAAACACCACAATTTTCAGTGTATTGAAAACAACTGGGTTTGCTACCTAAAACTCAGGTGGAAATTATAACATTTTAAAATGACTTAAATTTTTAATTAATCTTAATCCTTCATGTGATTGAAAACCACATTGCTAAGGCACTAATTCTTAGGCATCATGACCTTCACATTGCAGATAAGAATCTGGGTCTTTTAAAAGGCCTTCAGGAATGGACATACTACAACCTCTTTTGGCATATTAAATATGGCATATAAAAGAATTATGAAGAAAATTTTTCTGAATAAATCTGTCTTTCTTTAATGAGAAAATTGGCATTCTTATTCACTGATATTCATGAAATTAAGTTGTCCAAAGGAAAAAATCTCAGTCAGAAATGCTGTCATTCAATAAAACCACAGAAGCCTAAAAGTAAAGAATGAAACCAATTAAAAAAGAAACACTTGTATTGAAAACAATTCATGTTATCACCAATGATCGGGAACCGTATTCCACTGCTTCCAGCAAAGTCTGTGAGTTTGGATTGAAAGTTAATAAAGAGAGAAATAAAATCATTGTCCATAGACTTAATTAAAAATGCCATTTTATCCAGTGAGGAAACACAGGCTTTATTGTATAGATGTATACATGGCTTGAAAACCAACTTTCTCAGAGCTGCTAAAATGTACATATTTTAGTGTGTAACACTAATATATTATTATTATGACAAGATGCCTTTCCTTAATATGTTAGTTTCGGATAAAGGGCTATTGTTACCAAGATATTGTTCTCCCCCTGTATTTTTTATATACTATTTTTTAAAAAAGGAACACTGAATATAAGTTTGGAAATAATTTTTTCCAGCGTGTCAAATAGTACCACCTGAAGGAAATTGTCTTCACTGCTATGCTCAAAAAGATAAGTAGATGTCACCATTGTTCTTTTCTTCTTTTCCTTTTCTTTTTTTTTTCTTTTTTTTTCCTTTTTTCGAAGCTCACCTTGAAAGTGGTGCCTGATTTAATGAAATTCTTTTCTAATACATTATCCAGGGCTGGATCCAGCTCTTCACGAATGTCCTCAATGAGAAGGGGTCGGCCCAAGGAAAGACTGTCCTCCAAATGCGTGCGGAAATACTTATGGTTCAGAGAGGTTACCTACAAATAAAGAGTTCATTGCTATATAAACGTTACAAAGAATGTGCCTGTTCCTGAGTGGAAACCAGAGATATGTTGGATAAGTGACTAAGAATTCTAAGGACTGTATAGGAAGCCTTACTTATAAAAATAAAAGGAACAAACAAAAATTAATTTTCAAAACTTGATGGGTCATGACTTTGTGGAAGCCCTGGGTGTGTAATGGGGGTCTCTCAGATCAAAAGAGGAGAATCAAGTGGCATTCCTTAGATGGAAGGTCAGAGCTCTGTTCCAGCAGATGGAAGAGAAGTGATCAAGGATTAATCCTTTAAACTTACATAGCTACAATCATTCAGAGAAAGCAAACTAACTTGCATTTTTGTGATATTCACTTATCTTCTCAGGACACCTATGAGATGAATAAGTGATTAAAAAATAAGCATGGAAATGTCAAAAATGATACACTGAGTCAAACTAAGGGTCCATCCATGTATTCTGTCTCTAAGAGTGACATAACATAAGAATATGATACTTTGCATAAAATCAACCTGAAAGACTTATACATTCACTTTTTATATTTTTACATTAAAAAAAATTAGAATTCTGAATGCCTGGTGGGGTCCCCCAATTTTGGATCAATGTTTGTTATTAGTTAAAATAGACACACTGGGCTGGTTGATCCTTGCATTAGCCAATTGGCTTTGAACTCTTTACTTCTCCAGTGATCCCTCCCCCTGCCTAAGTGTGAGGATTCCCAAAGGTTCAGTCCTCATCTCTCTACCTTCTTATACGCTATCCTCTGAATTCAACTATTGCCTTTATGCTACTGTGAGTGCTGATCCTAAGACGCAAGGAAGATCCACTGGGACAGCAGGTGATTAGGAGAGTGAAATTAAAAAATATTATCTCCCACTTGCAACGAAGAAAGGTGTGGTATTGAAAAATTAAATAAGTCTATCTTTGTCCTGTTTTGGTTAAAAAGGAAATAACTAAAACAAAATATCCTGCACACGAAGGAATTTTTTCCCCCAGACGGATAGCTTTATTTATATAAATGATGTGCTGTGAAGGACCTTACTATGAGTTGATAAGGTAAATGAATCTAAACAAAGAGCTTTAACTAGTTTACTAAAACAAGATGAAACAAGGTCCCAGGAAGACTAAACGTAATTGTCCTACTCTATTCCCCAAGACGCAAACTCTATTTTTGTGATGTCCTTCCCAAGTGTGATGGTTAATTTTATGCGTCAACTTGACTGGGCTAAGGGATGCCCAGATATCTGGCAAACATCTTTTCAAGGTGTGTTTGTGAGGTTGTTTCTGGAAGAGATTAGCATTTGAGTCGGTAGACTAAGAAAAGAAGATGGCCCTCATCCATGTAGGTGGGCATCATCCAACCCATTAAGGGCCTGAATAGAACAAAAAGGTGGAGGAAGGGCCAATTTGCTCTCTGCTTAGGCTGGGACATCCATCTTCTCCTGCCCTTGGGACTTCAGACCCGGACTGAGGCTTACACCATTGACTCCCATGGTTCTCAGGCCTTCTAGGGTTTGCACTGGAACGACACCACTGGCTTGCCTGGGGCTCTAGCTTGTAGATAGCAGATCTAGGACTTCTCAGCCTCCATAATCCCATGAGCCAATCCCTCATAATAAAACTCTTTCTATATATCTATACCTAGATATCCTTTCAGTTCTGTTTCTCTGGAAAACCCTGACTAATATACCAAGTAAAAAAATAATTTTCAAATTGTCAATTTATTAAAGATTACCTTTAACCACCTTCAATATCTTTTGTAAACTTGAAATAATATCTTAGAGCCATAATTTCAGGTTTAGTTCACTTGATTTTTCTCATGGAGGAATGCTTGTGGTAGCCACGACAAGAGCCTGTATCTCCTGCACGGATACTCTGGCATTCGGGCTTTACAAAGTAGTCAGTGAATTCTTTATAGGGGAATTAAGTGAATACATTCTCTTTCCAGAGGTCAGAGCTGAAGGTGCTGGAGATGGCATTGAAGATGGCCTTGATGCAGCCCTGGACATATAAAATATGTTTTGTTTTTCATTTATAAAGTGTTTCATTTTTCATTTTGCCTTCCTTCCCAAGCACAGAAATAATAGTTTTGTTTCATTTTGTTTTCTTTTATTTGTGTCTGTGCATGTGCTTATCCACATATTCAGAAAAATAATGTTTTCTGAGTAAAAAGGATACAGTTCAATTTGCTTACATCCTAGCAGTTGATGGTTTTTAAAATAAGGAAGTGTCTCTGGCATATTTCTGTTACTTCCTCAAGAAGCTTCTTGGGACAGGGTTGCATCAGGAAGGACATGACTGAAGGCTATCAATGAGTTTAATGCCAAAATGGAGAGATAAAGACACAATCAGGAAAAATAAGAATAAGATGAGCAGGGAGATCAACAGCCAAGGGAGACAAGAGGAGTGAGGAAGGGAGCAAGGGACAAGTTATAGCTGAGCTGGATCCAGGGAGCTAAGTTCAGGAGCAGGAGTGCTCCAGTACACGCCACTCATGCACTTCTGTGTATATAGCTCCTCAGGAACTGCATTCTCATCAACCCCATTTCCCTTAACTCTTCCCTTCTACTTATGCTCACTTCCCAGGATTTTTCTGGGTTTTCTAAGTAAATATAGAGTGGAGTCTTAATGAGGTGGGAGTATCTTGAGGTGATCCAGAGTGCCGGACAGTGTCCACGTGCCTGCAAAGCCCTGATCTCAGAAGGAAATCTTTCAATATTTCACCATTAAATATGGTGTTTCTTGTAGGCTTTTTGTAAATACTCTATCTGATTAAGGAAGGTCTCTCCTAATCTTAGTTTGCTGGAAGTTTTATCATGAATAGCTGTTAAGTTTTACCAACTGCTTCGTCTGCATTTATCAAGATGACCACATGATTTTTCTGGGTTTGTTTGTTTTGCTGTAATGATGACACACTTTGATTAATTCATTTAATTCAATAAATATCAGAATTACTACCCTATATAAAGAGCTGTGCAGAAAATATAAAGATGATGTAAAACCATAAGCCTTGCTAGCAAAAAGTTTATGGTACATTAGAGATAAAAGACAAACGTGCAAAGAACAATAATTTAAGGCAGGCTCCTAGTCCATAACAGAAATACAAGATGCGTGAGGAGTCAGGACAGGCTATATTAAGCTGGGGACTCAGGCAAGTTTGGGTAAAAGTAGCATTGGATGTGGACTTTGAATAGTGTTTAAGATTTTTATCTGGGATGTAAGTAAAGTGGGCAGTTGGGTGGAGAAGACATTCTGGTTAGCAGACATAGTACAAGCAAAACTATGCATCCAGAAGGCTTGGAGCTGGGAACAGTGTCGAGGAAACAATGAATAGTCCATATTGTAATCCTGAATTGAAACATCAATGTAACAAGATCTCCAAAGGAGCCAGGAATGTTGGAATCCTGCCCTTGTCAACCTCTACCTTAGGATTAACACCTTGGTAGAATCCAACTCCAATAATGGACTCTAGCATGCTATGTGGTATTACCAAGTGCCTGAGCTAGGTTGGAGCAAATGGCCTTAAACTGAGGAATCACAAGTCTTATTTTTGTCATTTTCTTATAAGCCCAAATTCAAGGCCCAGAATAAAGGCCACATCCAACATTGGCAAAAGCAATTGAGCCAGAGAAATGGACAGAGAGAAGGAGAGTGAGATCAAGAGAGAGCACAAAAGAGAAAATAGTCAGAGCATTTGTCCCAAATCACTGTTACAAAACTCAAGGGTGTAAAGTAGCAAACAGTTATCATCATAGAGATGACAACTTTATGACTGACAGGTTCAACTGAAATTGTGGGAAAACACCATGATTTCAAGATTACTTTCCCATGCACCAAATGGTACATACCTGCAAGTCATTTTCTTTTTCCTTTGATTTAATCCAAGTTTTGCCTTGAGTTTGTGGGTCTATGAGGAGTGGGTATCTGGTGGCCTTTGTCACAATGATGCCGTTCTGAATGGAGAGGTCATCTCCTGGTAATCCCTGCAGCCCCCACTCACCAATCTGAATAGCAGGAAATGGATGTGGCCATTCAAAGGAACACAGGAAGGCTTTCGTTAGTGATTAACAGTGCCACGATATAAAAGAATTTAATACTTGGACATATTTTTCCCATTGAGACTATGCAACAAGTACCTAGAAATAAACCAAACTCGTAAATGTGAACCAAACAACATCAAATTAAAACAAACAGATTTATCATCTAATAAATCCTTTCTCTAGTAACCCAAGACTAGGTTTAGTCCTTTATATTGTGTTTTCATACTTATGAGGAAATATTGTAAATTGATTGCATATTAAACCTGATTTGGGGATTCTGAAGCATGGTTGCTGAACATTCAGAGGACAGCAGGGACTTGAAATATGGTGAGACTGGGCGGGTGGTGGGATCCAGATGGGCTGGAGGTGGCGGAGATAATGAATATTCTGAGACCTCAGAGTAGGTAAGCCCTAAGGGTTAAGTCTCTGAAACTTCCCCTTCCTGCCCTCTGGTGCTGCGTACATGGGGGAAGGGACATTGCATAGCTGGAGGCAGAGAAAGTAGGGGAGGTGAAATATTATATTGGTAGGAACTCATTAATGATGCTTTTCTTAATATTTCCTTTCAAAATCAAGAGGGAATTGCCAGTCTGGCTCCACGTGGTCAACAAAATCATCCAAGATCCAATGAGCCAACCAGCCTCCACCTTCGTTAAATTATCCCAGCTCCACCAAAGGCCACGATCGACAAAGAATATCCTGGCCCACTTCACCTCACCTGTGCCCAGTGCGTCTCCAATACATTACTCTTCCCTGTAAGGACCAGATGAACACTGTTTGAATTGAAAAAGATTATTTTTTTGACTTTTAAATAGCGGTAACTTGAAATTAATAGTTTGGCTTTCCTAGGGAAACTGCAACTGGGGAACATATTTACAAATCAAAAAGCAGCTCATGAATACAGATTGCCTGGAAAGCATTTCATACCACAGGAGCTCCAACAGGTATACTAAAAATTGACAGTAGCATCAAATTCCCAGCAAGGAAGGTTAGTACAGCAGTGCATGCTATTACTCAGTGATGGCAGATCATGCTATTGTATTATACTGTTGGACATTATAAAAAGATGGTTAATGACGAAAAGAAAGTTAATACCAGTACTTACGGCCAGCTAACACCTACATTTTCCTAGAATGTTTGTAAGAAAATGTGATTTAATAGGGCTGGTGTAAATAATGGAGGGTTATTAGAAGAGCTCAGTATTAGCAAGCCTATAACTCACAAATGATCTTTTCACTCATAGCAGTGCAATTGGTATTAATTTGAAAGCAAGATTTCTTAAAATGCAAAGGAACTTTTGTATCACAAAGAAAAAAATTTTTTGTAACACTTTAGCATTTTCAAAACAATCTTTTCAATTAAATGCAAAAAGAAAAAATTAGGTGTACCTTACTTTCTTAGTGAGTAGGAAATAAAATGAAATTCAAATAATGCTGTAAGGAAAGTAACACTTACTGTTGGAGGATCCACCAACATTGAAATAAGATTCAGATTTTCAGTGAAAGGAATCTTCCGTGCTTTCAACTCTGCCTCCCATTGATCTTTAAGCAAATAGTTCCTAAATATCTGATTGAAAGGACCAAGATAGGAAAGGAATCCAGTGCACAGCAGAATATCACCTACAAGTCTGTTAAGAAAAAACAAAGTGAATCACTAACACATTTTAAGTTCTCCCAGTAAGGAGTTTGAAAGCCCACCAGGCAGTTTTGTTACTAGGTGAAGTCCTTCTTTGCTCCCAGCTTAACACTTGGCAGCCAGACATGGAGAGACCATGCAAAAAGGAGCCTAAAGGCGCAAAACAGGGTAGGGGTGGCCTCATTCGGAGTAAGTCAGGGAGCAAGAAAGAAGGCTCCTTTCTGAAGCCTACAGGTCCTGAAGCTTGACTTCCAGATGAGGAAAGCATCCTTTTCCCATCCCATACCCTGGTCTTGTTCAGATTCAATCTTGATTTAACCACTACTTCTTCTTCATCCTTTTTTTTTTTTTTTTTTTTTTTTTGCCATTCTCCTACTCCCCTCTCATTCCCTCTCTTTCAGTCTTCGGAAGACACCAGCCCAAGATACCTTTCCATTTAGAACAAACTGTTGATCCACACTTTCAAAATCCTTGAGGTGAACAGTATAGAACTGGAACCAGTAACTAGATTGTTCTGGCAAATCCAGACAATATTAGAAGCATTCTCACACCGAAAGCCCACATTGTTGAACCAAAATTGAGGTTAAAAATATTTCACCAAGTTTTCGTCCTTCTCCATTTTACTGAGAGTGTGGGACTCAAGCTCTAAGCACTTTCTTAGATGATGGGATTCTGAGATGGGGATATGGAAACAGAGGAGAAAAGCACTTCAAGGAATGAGACTTTATGTTCCCCCATGCCACAAAGAGGTGGCCTTTGGGGTGATGACTAAGAAGGAGAGCAATTATATCAAAGACCAAAATTTATACCTATTAATCTGAGCTTTGAACTCTTTGCTTTGCTGAGTCCATCGGACTTTTTCTCCACTCAATCCATCGATGAGGGTGGAAGCTGCCTGCATCTTTTTCCGGCACATGTCAGCATCATTAAGCAAATCCTACATTCATAAAGGGAGAATGTCTCAAAGAGCTTCTTAAATTGCTTAATCAAACATCCATTATATTCACACATAAAAATACATGGAGGAATTTCTTAATTTGTAAAATAAATATAATCTAAAAATATAGTGTCAGCAAAATTTTACATATTAAGTTCTTGTAATTCATTCATAATATAGTTATTTTACCTTATGAAATTTCAAGAAGAGCCATTTTGTAAGAGAGAATCCAAATCACATAACTTAAACAGTATTTCTATTAAATATTCTCAAAACAATAAATATACCTTTTTCTTGGATTTAATAATAATTCTGAGTTCTTTGCAGTTTTTACAAAGGATTTTTTTCCCCAGAAAAATCCTACACGACAGTAGTATGCTGACGCCAGCTTGCATCAGCTCAAAAGAGTCAGTTGTCACATTTTTCAGAAAATTTGTGAGCTGGTGTTAAACACAGCCATTATTAAAAATTAAATTACAGTATTAAATTAAATTACATAGCTCACAACTAAATTACATAAACTTATGTTAAAGGTAATAAATAATCAAAATTCATCAATTCCTAGTTATTTACTACATTTTCATATTATCTATACTCTTGAGGTTAAGTTCATTGAATCTGCATGGTGGAAATAGTATATAATGGCATGCTGCATCTTTTCCCATACCTGCGTCGTCTTGTCACATTGACGGCTTAAAATGGACAGTGGCAGGGGGTACCTAGACCACAGAAATCAGCAAACACTGCAAATCAAGGCTTTCTTCTACCCCTAGCCTCCGCCCCGACAAGCTGATTGTTGAACGTTTACCAGACCACCACTGCTTACAACCTATACCATAAGGTTGTAGCTTTATCTGTATTTAACAGATAAAGGTAGTCAATCACCCCCAACTGCACAATTCATCAGTGACTGAACTGGATATCAAACCTAGTTTTCTGACTCCAAAGTCAATACTCTTAGGTATGATATCACAGCTTCTTCTTATAGAAAATAATTACTAAAAACAGAAAAAAGAATGTGGAGTGTTGAAGATCCAAAATAAGTAGACATAGCCAGTGAGTGAGGGCATTCAGGTAAATATTTTTTCAGTGCAAACATGTGCCTGATTTCTAAACACAACACATACTTGTGTAACATTTCAGTACGTCATATTAGTAATTTCTGTGTATTTAATCTCACCATTTTCTCATTCACTGCAGCATCAAATTTGGCTTGCACTTTATCCAGCTCAGCTTGTTTCTCATCCAGCAGTGCCTGGGCCTTCCCCAGTTCAGCGTTGGCAACTGCTAAACGGCCCTCCTGCTTGGCCAAGTTAGCCTTAAAAGGAAGAAGATGTGATTAGTGTAGAGGTGTATTAGTGCTACAAAACATTCGTGCTTTTAATTGGTAAATAACAGCATAAGTTACTACATAATTTTTGCCCTATTTGGAGGTCATCTGTTTCATTGTCTTCAGCTGGGGAAGCAGAGAAATTGCATTAAAGTTCATTTTTTTCCTTTTAATTATTAATGTTCAATATGGAAATCGCAGAAATGTATGGGAAGGAGAAAAAAAAAATTACTCATGATTTTACCCAGAAAGAGTCTGTGAGTATTGTGTCAAGAAGTGGATAACTAGCATTTTGATTTTTTTTTTTTCACTTAGAGTAATATAATTTCCTCACATCCTTAAACACTTTTTCATGAACATTAGTTATATGACTACATAATATCCCACAATTTGGATATATCATAATTTACTTAACTTTTGCCTTACTTTTAGACATGTCTTTCTCCCCTCCTCCCCATTTTTTTATTATTATTATTTTTAATTTATTTTTGGTTGCATTGGGTCTTCGTTGCTGCATGCGGGCTTTCTCTAGTTGCGGCGAGCAGGGGTTACTCCTCGTTGCGGTGCGTGGACTTCTCACTGTGGTGGCTTCTCTTGTTGCAGAGCACAGGCTCTAGGCATGCGGGCTTCAGTAGTTACAGCACACAGGCTCAGTAGTTGTGGCACATGGGCTTAGTTGCTCCACGGTATGTGGGATCTTCCCGGACCAGGGCTCGAATCCCGGTCCCCTGCATTGGCAGACGGATTCTTAACCACTGCGCCACCTGGGAAGTCTTCTGCTCATTTTAAACTATTATAAATAATGCTGTGATGAATACTATTGGGTATGTAAAATTTAGGATTGTTTTCTTGGTAAAGATTTTTTGAAGTGAAATTACTATAATAGTAGTTTTTCCTCTTTCTCTAAGTCCTATAGCATGATAATTATGTTTCTTATAAATTTAAAGTAATTAATCAGTAAAGTAATATAGCCCTAGAGCCTTCTGGGATTGAAGTTCCTTTGTAACTTTCTTATTTTCTTTCTCAATATTTGGTTTTTTGAAATTAGCTCTTTTTCTCAGGAAATTTTAAGTTCATTTAGATTTTCTAATATATTTACAAATAACTTTAAATTCTGCTTTTTAATTATTTAAATCTATAATCTGTGATTATATGGATTTATCTTTTATATTCATTACATATCTCATATATATATATGTTTTGCAAAGCACCAATTCTTTAATTTTACTAATTTTTAATTTTTTCTAATTTTTAATGTTTTTTTTATTAGCTCTTTCTACTTTCCTTAAATTGTCTGTGTGTGTGTCTATGCTTATAAGTGATTATATATATATATACCGGAGTGTTTAGTTTCTTTGATTCACTTAAAGGCTAAGAAGGTAGCATTTTGGCTGCATCACAAAAGCTTTGGTAACTAGCTTTTTGTAATCATTTTCTAAATAGAAGTGACTAGCTTTTTTTAAAAAACAAGCATTTTATTTTTATTGTTATAGTCAGAGAATGAGGTCTCAGAAATTTATGCTTTTGGGAATTGAATCAAAGTCTTCTTCTAGAATTGAATATCATCAATTTTTGTAAATGTTTCTTGGACACTGGAAATAATTCGATATTCTTTGTTCATATGAAGAAAGTTCAATGTAGCTATTCAACCTTAAAAATAATATAGTGTAAAATCTCTATATAATTATTAATTTATGCCTACTCAGGACTGGCTACATAAAAGTGCAAAATGAAAATGCAGGCCCCCTTGTTTAAAAATTAAGAGGGTGATAGCAGAGCATTAAGCCAAGCACGGGCCCTTCTAAAGCTGGCCCTCTGCCTACCAGACCTGTTGTGCATTGATAGCATATGCCACAATATCAAATTACAGGATTTTCTTTTTTGTTAAAAAACTCCACTTAAACTATTAATGGATTTTGCCTTATGTAACTTGATGCTATTTTATTTATCGCATAAAAGCATTACTACAATTAAGTCTCACTGTGGATCATAATTTTTATCAATAAAAATAGCTGTTCTTCTAAGTGCTTTTTTTTCTTGAATTCTACATTTATAGTAACACTTCTCTCTTGGTATCTTTTTGTTTGGGTGTGTTTGCTATATTTGCTCATCATTTCCCTTTGTTAAAACTTTAATTTATTTTCTCAAAGCTACCTATGTGCAGAATTTAAAGAGGCAGCCATTTCTATAAGGCTTGTTAGAAAACAGTAACCCTCTGCCGCCTGCCCGCTCACCACTTTCCGTGCCACTTTCAACAAAGCGGAAAGAGCAACCACTTTCAACCCTTTTAGCTTTATGGGACAGGCTGGGGGGCGGGGATTGGGGGTAGTGTGTGTCTGGGTGATATATTTTATGAATCCTTTGTACTCCTGAGAATGTATTTCTGTTCTCTCAGACATAAAGGACAATCTGGCCCAGTATAGATGGGGTGTGTGTTTGTGTGTGTGTGTGTGAAAGAGACAGAGAGAGTGTGTGTTTATCCCTCAACACTTAAATCGCATCCTTAAGAATGTCTTTTTGTCTTTTGTTCCCATTAAGGGCAGCTTGGCCAGCGACTGAATTCTTGGACCCCAGTAATTTCCTCCTCAGTACTCTGCATGTGTTTTCCATTATTTTCTAGGATTTAGTGTTGTGGCAAGTCTGTGCACATCCTGATCTCTCCTCTTTTGTAAGCAACCTTTTAAATTTTGTTTCTTAGATGCCTATAAGGTTCTCTTCCTGTCTTCCAAATTTAAACCATTTCTAGGTGTTGATCTTAATTTTCATAAATTTTGTTTGGAATATCGTAATCAAATTCAGTCTCCAAACCTAATCTCCAAACTTTAAAGATATGGCCAGTTTTCTTTCATGATAGCTCAATTATTATTCCCAATAAGATCACTTCTAGTTTAAGTTAACAAGTTGAGTTTGGTTTCTTGTCTGCAAGGCCAAGAAACATGTAACAGATATAAAAAGAATGAGAACTTGTGAGAGGACATACAGAGAAAAAGAAAAATTTGGTAACGGAGAAACCTACCTTTATTAGACTACATTATGCTTTGTCTATTAATGGCAGCAATAACGATGAATGATTTTATTAAGAATTGATTTACTGGGAGAAGAAGGGAAACTTTTACCTTCAGAGGCAACACTTCTCTGTTGACACCATAAAATGTTGCCATAGCAAGTGTCCAAGACAGCAGACCAGCCACATTCCCACAGACTTTTTTGGCACTTTCAAAAGTGTAATCATCCATGTTAAAATATGGCTGTAGTAACTCAACAGTCTCTTCATTTATTGTATCCTTGGGGAACTGCTGAAGGCTCCACAGGAATCCCGTCGCACTCATCAACTGAAAAATAGTATTACAGCCTGTAAGCTCTGGAAGAAAATGTATACTTTCTTCCTGAGTTAGTATGTACTTCTAAATTGAATTTTTTTCAAAGAAGTAATAATTGATTTGCTCTAAACATACAAATTAAGACTATGGCAGTAGTCAACCTAAAGCTGTAAATTGCAGGTTGTCTTCCCGTTTCTATAGTGAAGAGTAAAGAAGAAAAACAATGTAAGTCTCCCATCTAGTGAGTGCATCTAAATGCCACCAACCACACAAACCCCCCTTTGGAGACTGGGTTGGGATGACATCAAGACTGTGCCAATACTACCTACAGGTTCTGGACAGATTTTATAAAAAGAGGGCATTCAGCTTTAAAATCTTTCCCCACTTACATTTTTGGAGATGCAGTTTAAGATAAACTCTTCAGTACACAATGATTGATTATTGTCTGCCAGTGTGTCTGGTCTATATTGAGTGTCCTGGGATGTGGACACCTGGTACACCTCATAGGACTTACAGAGATAGATTTTACTTACTTTTAATGACTCTCCCCATGATGGCTTGCAGCAAGGTTTTTCTGGATCCATAGTGACAGGGTCAATTTTCTTTTGAAATAGTAACAGAACACAGTCCATGATTCTCATAATAAGATGAGGGGGCTTTGCAAGTTTCCTGACTGTGGCAATATCATTTGGCTTGATAGTCTGTATTTGGGGTTAGGGATCAGAATATTTTTTGTTAAGTAGTATTCCTAGTCATGTGGAAATCTCATACTTTTAAATAATTAAAGTGGAAAACTTTAAAACATATTTTCTCCCCAATCCCTGACATTATCTCCTCAAGGGTTTGCATTCCAAGATAATGGCTCTTTCATTGTTTAAATTGGGGTTTCTGTTTCTTTGTTTTCATTTTTATCCCCTGTAGCCCTCAATGAATTGCTTTAGAATATCACTACCATTCACTGCCCACAACCCCAGACCTCTGTTAGCAACAACTATCATTAATGTGTAACATTTAGATAATTTGCATCTTCAAAGCACAGAATCTATATTATATGGATATTAAAAGAGGGGCAAGGTCCTGAATATCAGAAACCTCACCTTCAGCTTTCATTTTGAGGGCTGCCCTGTCCATGGAAGGGAGAGGAATTCGAAGGAGACAAGAAAAGTTATTGTAACATATGGCTCATAAAAATATTTTTGGAAGTTCTATCTGTGAGCTGGGTTTGAAATAAGATATTACCTGACATTCAAGTCAAGAAGGACTGGGACATCATATGATCAATAAAAAACTCGTAAGACTTGTTTGATCCAGTGATTAGTCTCTTGTGTGTTATCATAGGACCCACAAAAGGAGTGAGGGTGGAGAATGTGTCCTGGTCATTGTCATGATTTTATTAAATGATGATCCTAAATCTATTCATTTATTTAACAACTACAAGCATTCTCCCATATAAAACAAAAGCAAACCAAAAACAGCCCTGTCCTCAGAATCCTCCAAGGAAAAGAGAGAGAAAACACAATTACCCTAAACTATGATTATTTGCCATGATAGAAGTATAGGAGTGACAGGAAAACAAAGGGGGTCCAGAAGAATTGAAAACTTTCTGGAAGGGGTGAGATCTGAGTTTCGTCTTGAAGACTGACTCTTACTAGTTAGTGAAAGTTAGGAAAAGTAGAAAGCGTTCCTGGCAGAGGGAGAGACCCATTTAAAGGTAACAGACCATGATTACTGCAGAAGCCTGTAGCTGTTTCTGTATGGCTGGATCATACTGTGTGCAGGGACAAAATGACAAGAGATAAAATTGAAGGGGTAGACAAGGAGCCAGGTTATCACAGCGGTAGCACTAATATTTATTGAGTACTTCCTATGTGCCCAGCAAACTATTCATTACTTTTAATGCTTACATTGATCCTTCAAGGATCAATGCAGAATTAGAATCCTGATTGAGACCCAAGAGAGTTAAGTAAATTTTAAGCCAGATGATCTATCATGTGGTCATGAGAGGCAAATGGAGATCTTCTTGCCTCACAGCTGTGGATATCTAGCTCGGGACTTTAATCCTAAGAGCAATGGGAACCACAAGGGGATTTTTTTAAAGGTTAAAGGCTGCAAGACATAGGCTAGTTGGGATGCTGAAGGAACTGAGAAGGCTCTCTAAATAATCTGAATCCCTTAGGCTACAGTTTAAGCCAATAATCACTAGCACTATTCCTCGGTTCTCTTGGAAAGCTGATTTGAGAATGAAAATAAGTTATGGGAAGTAAAGATTTAAAAAAGGTAGAACTTAGGATATGTAATCAACAGAAACATTTGTTTCAAGACTCAGAAATTATAAATCACATGAAGAATTCAATTCAGTTTTCTGATTACAAAAATTCCACAGTTAATTTCATGTAACAAAACATGGTGTCTGCTAGGACTTGTGTTGGGAGAGGTAACAATGCACTGCTCACATTCAGGGCTGCTTCTGCTTCTTCCAGCGCAGGTCTAGCGGCCTCGAGCTTGGTCTCAGCTATTACTTTTTCACTATCAATTTCATCCACTATTTTTTGGGCTTTGTCTTTTACTTCCTGCACTTCATTTTTCACTTTGGCTGAAGCCTGAGCACTTACTGTGACTTCTGCTAATACCTGTTAAATTGAGAAAACATATGAGGGTAAATAGAAACCTTTCTAGCACAATTTACAGATTTGAGTAGTGAGAGAATATTTATTCAATATAATGTAAAACAAGAATAAGAGCAAATTTATTCCCCATCTAAGTTGTCTATATTTTAAGGTGTATTAAAGTAACTCCTTTGAGCAGTCTTGCAGTCTTCTATTTCCTAAGCTTCGCTCAGGCATGAACTATATAAATAAATATTTTAAGCTTTCAGAAAAATGATATTTCTACTCTATGTAATTTCTAGAAATTTAAAACTATTTAACGTCAGTGCAATAGAATAAGGTCAGAAGTCATATTAAGCCTCGTGTAATAACAAAAATAATAGCTAATATTTATTGAGTGCCTACCATATGTCATATGCTAAATGTCTCTCCTATGCTATCTCTCTCATTTCAGTAACTGGCTAAGGGTCAAGACTTAAGTATCCATTCTTAACTGACTCTCAGTGAAAGCTGAAAGCGGTCTGAGACTGGGGGGAGGAGTTGTAGATAAAGGAGCAGCGCACATATATCCCTATCACCTTGGGAGGAGTATCTTTAAAAAAACAAACAAACTCAACCAACTCTTCTTTTTATCCTTTGCCTTCCTTGACACAAACTTCAGATGGGACTTCGGTTATCCCAGAAACCTAGAGCATGCAGGGAACTTAAAGAGAAGACCAAATATAACTTGCAGTCAAGCAGAAATTTCCTATACAGATGACAGAAAGCAAGAGAGACAGACAGAACCAGGGAAGAAAAAAATAGTCTTAGACCAAGTAGAGGATATAATAGTTTAGGTATGTCTTGGTATAAGTTAAACAAAAATATATGGGCTTCCCTGGTGGCTCAGTGGTTGAGAATCTGCCTGCTAATGCAGGGGACATGGGTTCGAGCCCTGGTCTGGGAAGATCCCACATGCCGCGGAGCAACTAGGCCCGTGAGCCACAACTACTGAGCCTGCGCGTCTGGAGCGTGTGCTCCGCAACAAGAGAGGCCGCGATAGTGAAGAGGCCCGCGCACCGCGATGAAGAGTGGCCCCCGCTTGCCGCAACTAGAGAAAGCCCTTGCACAGAAACAAAGACCTAACACAGCCAAAAATTAAAAAATTAAAAAAAAAAAAATCTAATGGTCTTTGTAAACATTATCTTACCAGAAATAGTCTGTAGGCTTATACCCTGTTTACTTTTTAATAATGTTTTTAAACAATGTTTTTTTTTAATATGGAAAAATATTCCTCACAGTAGTGATAAAATAAGTGCCAACTCACTTCATCTGCTTTTACAGATGCCACTGCCAATTCCTTCTCCTTGACTGCAAGATCCTGAGAGAGTTTTGCAACAGATTCACTTGCCTCCATCAGCTTATCAAGACCTTTACAAACACACACATATACACTGAGTATATGACTATCCCCTCATCAAACATTTATTCAATATTTACTACTTATAAGGCACCATAATTTGTACTATAACAAACACAAAATAATCATGGACAAAATGCTTTAAAAATATACATATTTTAGGAGCAACAATACTGACCATATTTCTGAGAGTTTCATCAGGAAATGAAGAAAATAGCTCTGACTGAAGAATATCATCTAGTTACATTTAAGGGAAAGTCACATTGCTATAATGAGTAAGCTGAATTTAGCCAGGGAACTTATTTGACAAACTTATGCTTTCCTTGGCTTTGTAACTATCATTGTTTTGCCTTTGAATCATATTGCAGCTGACATGACAAATGAGACAGATAATATATTAACGTTTTTTGTGGTTCTCTGCTATAAAAATGAAAATAACTGCTAAAACTTCTGCAACTGGCTCTGAGAATCTCAGTGCTCTAGTGAAAAATAACTGGTTAACTAAATTCTCACATTCCGACTGGACTCTAGATGGAGGTGTGTTGGTAAACATTTAGCATCAGGGTCTGGGGTGAGGGCGCTTATTTGTATGGTTTCCAGTTTCTGTGTTGTAAATACTCCCACCATGTCTGATTTCAAGCTATCAATAGGTTCTCAGTAACACACCATTATATAATATTTCTAACACACAGATAGAATAGAAATAATAATGTTCCTCAAGAACATTAATAAGAGTAAAATAAAGTAAAAATAACTAAGAAGTAATGAGTTTTGAGTATTTATTGCCCTCACTTTTAACATAATTAATTTAATTGTAAGTTAATTAATTTTTAATAAAGGCTGCGTTAGCAACCAGATCATAAAATTCCTAATTTAATCATCAGTTCTCATGAGCCAGTGCCAAGTAGCTTCAGCACACCCCTGAGTCTAGAGCATCATATAGACAAGCTTCAAGAAGGTGAGCCATTAGAAAGACAACAGCAGAAAGTTTCTCTCATAGGGTTCTTATCACCATAACTTCACAGACCTTTATGCTTTGTGACCACGTTCTGTGTAGACGTGAAAAGACAGCACTAAGGTGTTTTGGATTATTTGGGCCAAATGCTTTCTGGACATAAAATCGGTCCCCATTTACACTTTTCCTGCTTATGTTACATATACTAGACACTCATAAAATCATTGCTCACGTAAACTCTCTTTTTGGTTTTATTTGTTCATTTTTGTTTCTGTTTTGTCTTTTTCTTTGTTAGAAATTTGAGAAGCATTAACACGGCAAAGTTTACACAAATTGAGAGAAATTGTAATGAAACCAAAAACTGAAATTGTGGTGTTCCCAAGAGCTGGCTTTTCCCCATCTGCAAGCAGCAACTCAGCAACTGTGGTGACTCGCTGACCAACAGGGTGGACCCAAAGTTGAAGGAGTTGAATAAAATGGTTCTGGAAGAAAAACAGCCCACCTCTATCACAGCAGCCATAAACAAAATGTGTTAACTATAATATAGAGAACTGTCTTCCCTTATAGCTGGTGAAATTAGTTTTACTACTTTACAGTCAGTGTCATTTGTATATGTGTGTACACAGTGGTCACATACATGGTATATACGAACAGAACAGATTCTTTTTTTTTTTAATTTTTATTTTATATTGGAGTATAGTTGATTTACAATGTTGTGCTAGTTTCAGTAGTACAGCAAAGTGATTTAGTTATACATATACATATATCTATTCTTTTGCAGATTCTTTTCCCATAAAGGTTATTACAGAGTATTGAGTAGAGTTCCCTGTGCTATATACAGTAGGTCCTTGTTGATTATTTTATATCTAGTAGTGTGTATATGTTAATCCCAACCTCCTAATTTATCCCTCCCCTCCATCTCTTTCCCCTTTGGTGACCGTAGGTTTGTTTTCTAAATCTGTGAGTCTGTTTCTGTTTTGTAAATAGGTTCATTTGTATCATTTTTTAGATTCCACATGTAAGTGATATTATATGATATTTTTCTTCCTCTGTCTGACTTGCTTCGCTTTGTATGATAGTCTCTAGGTCCATCCATGTTGCTGCAAAAGGCATTATTTTGTCCTTGTTTATGGCTGAGTGTAGATTCTTTTTTTTTTAATTATCATGTAATATTATATTAGTTTAAGGTGGACATCATAATGATTTGATATATGTATGTATTGCAAAATGATCACCTCAATAAATTTAGTTAACATCCATTAAAAAAAAAAACAAAACAGCCCACCTCTGTTTAGATTTTTTCTGCCCGGAGTTTCTTGACAGGTCAAAAGACCCATAAGGGTATCCCTCAAAATAATCTATTACTAACAAGAAAATCAATATTTTGTTTTCAAATACAACAATATCCACCAAACAAAATATTGGGATCCCTATCAGACAAGCCCTAAAAGATAAGATTCTGTTCCACTTACCAATATTCATACGTTCAGCTTGTTCATTAATATATTTCACCTTTTCAGCATAAATGTTTTTATAACCATTTATAAATGAGAGGTAAGACTTGGGAGTCACGTGTGCTCTTCGGCGATATCTGAAAGTAGAAAAGAAAAAAGATCTTCACCTCTATCATTCTGACATACTCTCCTAAAATGTCAATAGAGAGGCTCTTCTCACTGTGAAATCAGTGTAATTCTGGAGAGTGATTCACTAGCAAGAGGGCAGGAATTGTGAATGGAAACCTAGAGGTGAGGCGGAAAGAACACTAAATCTCTAACTGATGTTTTGACTTGACCCTATGCCCATTCTGGGCTTCTGTTTCCTCATCTGGAGAACTGAGAAAAGAATCACTGCCCTACACCTCCCAGAATTTTGTGAAAATCAAAAAATAAAACAACCTATGTAAACACACTTTGTAAACTTTAAAATTCTGTACAAATATTAGGGATAAGTGGTTGAAATGAACTTGTGCTGAGATCTGTTTTCATTCACCTGGTATTTGCTACACACCTCTTCTCTGCTAGAAACCCAGCTGAGTAGGCTTACAAAGGTGAGAACCAATCTCTCCCCTAAATCGCTGGATAGTCCTTGAAATCAGGCACACTCGATTCAAACATTCAACTCACTATGGGCTTTAGTATAATAATTACATTTAACAATAGAAATAAATAAAAGGAATAATTTTATACAGGAGAAACTCAAGTCAAAGAAGAGATCTTCACATACTATAAAATTATATTTTTATGTTAAATTAAATTTATTTTATATTAAAATTTCACTTTTGGAGTTCTGAAGATTTTTAACATTAAAAAATTTTTTAAGGACTTTGGCATATATATGACTATTTTTAAAGCATTATATAAATATTGCTTTCAGAATAAACTTCTACAACCTAAGAGGATATGAAAACCTTGGAAAATACACTGAAATTTTAAAAAATAAAGATGTAGGTTTTTGTAGCTCCACAGTTGATGGTAGTAAGGGTGGAGTTCAAGTTAAGTAGAAAGAAAATTTTCCCAACGGAGAGGATTAATACACACGGATTTACCAAGAGAATCTGGGAGATTATCTAGAATTATTTAAGAGGATGGTCCAAGTATGGATTTAAATAAAGAAAACGATACAGGATAAACAAACTTGTGAGATAGGAACCCCCGCCCCCCTGGAAAATCAATTAAAGTGTTACCCAGACTCTCTATGCAGAAAAATAGGCCTAGTCTTTCTTGGAGGTTCTGCACTCCCTAAAGCCTGTGCATTAACCCTAAGGAAGAAGCCCACTGTTCTAGAGACCCAGGGTGGCCCATCTTTATTCAGAGCAATAGTACGCAGTGACTATCACACTTTGGGAAAAAATGCTATATTCTTAAACTGCCAACACCAGCTTTCACATCATGAACACCATTTCTGCTTTTAGGGACTGGACTCTTCTGCAGTCAATTAAAATTTAGCTTCATAATTATTTCACATGAAAACATGGATAAGATTAAATGATGCAAACACAAAACCTAAATGTTCCCTTAGCATAAGGCAATAATGAAACTTTAGAAGAGTGGACTTCTTTAATCAAAATAAATAATGCACTTGAATAAGAACCTAATTTTAAACAGTTTATAATGAATTATTTTAAGTCATTTCCAAAAAAAATTAAATTAAGCAAATGAAATAAAATGATTCATTAAGCGTCTGTTACTTTGCGGTCTGGAGGGAAAGAGATACTAGTTAATTTTTAAATCTCACTTACTTATCATCGTTTCTATACATAATCACTAGAACATCAAAGCAAGGAAAAATATCTAAGTGCAGCTGGGATTTTGTGCTCAATCACTATGACGAGTCTCTTACTGGATGTTACATTTAATTCCTCTTTGGAGTGAACTTTGTGTTTCTGTAGTTATCGTGCTTATGTAATGTCACTTACCTTTGGAAGTAACTTTCACAGCTCTCTGAAACCATGTCGTGAAAGAGGCCCATTGTTTCTACAACTTGTCTTTTGGTGTCACTAGAGCAGATGATACTATAGCCTGAAATGAAATAGGAGGACACCGCAACCAGAGCCTCCTTCGGCCAGCGGCTGAACCAGTCCATGGTGCAGCCTGATATCAAGCCAGGAAATTTCAAAGAGCGGGCACGGAACTTCTCACCAACCTATCGACAGAAAAGTCAAAAAGCATTAGAAACACGAAAGGATTGTAAGTCAGCCAGAGGGACATTTATATATTCTGAGCCAATAGTATATGACACCACAAATTTTTTTCCACGAACCTTCTTGGGCTGCATTAATATGTAAATTAAGTGTCCAGATGAAAGGAAGTAATATTTCCAGACCATGAAAGGCCTGGACACTAGGGCACATGAGAACAGCAGAAGGAACGGGAGGTGTTTGGTCTAAAAAGGAAACGACTTAGGGAGTCTGCAAAAACTTTCTCCAAATATCTGAAGAGCTGTATGTGGGAGAGGGATCGGGTTCATTTTACAGGACAAATAGAATCACAGGGAAGGGACTTCCTTGGTTAAGAATCCACCTGCCAACGCAGGGGACATGGGTTTGAGCCCTGGTCCGGGAAGATCCACATGCCACGGAGCAACTAAGCCCATGCGCCACAACTACTGGGCCTGCGCTCTAGAGCCCGCGAGCCACAACTGAGCCCACATGCCACAGCTACCGAAGCCCGGGCGCCTAGAGCCCGCACTGCACAACAAGAGAAGCCACCGCAATGAGAAGCCCGCGCACCGCAACGAAGAGTAGCCTCCGCTCGCCACAACTAGAGAAAGCCCAGGCACAGTAGCAACAAAGACCCAATGCAGCCAAAAATAAATAAATAAATGAATAAAAAAAAAAAAAGAAGAAGAATCACAGGGGAAAAGACAAAGACAAAATTCCACTGTTTGTAAAGAAGAACTTTCTGGCTATCAGACTATCTAAAAATTAAGCAAGTTGCCCTATAAGTTAGTGAGATACCTTCCCTTCCCCCCAAGAGCAGAGCTGCCCAATAGAACTTTCTGTGATGATGGAAATGTTCTATATGTGTGCTTTCCAGTATGGTAGCCACTAGCCACAGGTAGCTATTGAGCACTTGAAATGCAGCTAGTGGGACTGAGAAATTGGATTTTTATTTTTACTTTATTTTAACTGAGCACAATTTAAATGGATAGACATGGCTAATGGTTACTATACTGGACAGCACAGTGAGACAGAGACATTCAATCCTACGTCAGGGACATTCTAGACGGTATGTCTACGTTGGAGGTAGAGCTGAACAAGACTACATCACCAAATCCCTTACAAATCAAATAATCTCTGTCTCTAGGTAATGAAAGTTCTAGGCTAGGCAATAATCACTGATAAGATGAATATTTTAAATTTTCACACTTTGGCATGAGATTTTGGTCAGTGAAGATTGGTGTTAGTAAAGAGTTGATTTTAATTCAATGTAACAAGTGTTCAGTTCTGACAAATCTCATCAGAGAAAGTACATTCAAAGAACTAAGTACATTCAAAGAAGTAACTCCTCCTACATAGAAATAAATAAAATAAAAACTCACTGGAGAAAAGCAGAGAACAACATGCAAGTTCTTCCTTGATCTTGAAATGAAGTATTCATACAGATTATCAAAGGTGGGAGGATGGCGAGGTAGCTCCCTCTTCATCACTGATATCAGCCCTTGGGTGATTTCATCCATTTCATCTCGTGCAAACAGACTGGAGATCTTTGAGGAATAGACAAGAGAGTGTTCAGTACTTTAAGAGTTCCCAACAGCCAATGCACTGCTGAAGTCTGGTCCTTCCGCTCCCCTACCCTCACACGTCACCTCTTTTCATATTTTTTCCTGCATCTCCACAATCAAATCCCTAGTTTGCCAGCGATTACAAGAGTGCAACTTTTTATTCAGCAGCTCAATCAGGAGCAAATTATGTTTCCTTTGGCTCAAACAGCTATTACCAAAAAGCCATCTCCTCTACCATTCCAATCATCTCTTTAAATGTCCAGTGATGCCCTCTGTTCTGACTCACAGTCAGTCTCAACTCTGGTTCCAAAGTAGTTAACTAGATCATGCACCAGTAAGCATCAATACACACCACTGTGAAAGGAAGAGAGTTCACACGGCAGGTCTGATCTTGAGAAGGGTGTGCTTGCAGGGCTGGCCCTTGCCTGGCATCTGGGAACTGGGTTTTTGGAATGTCTCCTCCATTACTAATTGATAAGGTTGTTCCACTGTACCTAGACTATTTATACAAACATTGGGATAGATGGTGAACATCTGCTTTCCTTCTGGGAGTCTGGAATTTTGGCAGTTGTGGCTAGGCAGAGAATGACTACACAGCCGCCTCCCAAGAAGACCTTGAATTCAGAGTCTCATATGGGCTTCCCAAAACAGAAACAGCACATGTGTTTCTGCACTTCACTTCATGTGGACAGAAAACACATTCTGTATGGACCCTTTAGTGAGAACATAGTAAGCATGCACATGGATTTCCCCAGACTCCCCCGATGTGTCTTTTTCTTTACTGATCCAGCTGTGAATCCTTACTGTGTTGCTGTAATAAATCTTAGCCATAAGTCCAACTATGCTGAGTCCTGTGCATACTACTAATGAAGTACCAGCATGTGGGTGGTCACAGAAGTGCTGATACAAGTGGTGTCAGCAGTGGTGACACAAACATCTACTTACTTACAGTTAGTGGAACTCTTTCAACCATTCTATACTCCTGGTTATTAGATAGATAGATAGATAACTTTGCTTCTCCTAAAATAAATTATAGGATCAAACTGAAGATTGAAGAGACAAATAAGGAACCATATTTAAAATGGAAGAAAGCATATAAAATATCTGGAGATGAACAGCATTAATTTCAGAGAAACTTCAAAAAATCTATTGAACCTTATACGTTAATCATTTCTAAAATGAAAAATGTGTGCTAAATGGCCTCACTTCTGAAGGGTTGCTGCTTTTTCTATTCGGATTTACATTTTTAAAATACAAGCTCTTTCTCTACTTTTGAGACATACCTCCCCTGAAGATAGCAGGTTGTTGAGATATTCTAGAAATGCCTCATCTTTTATTTCATTGTCGGTAAAGATAAAAGTGATGCCTTTGCCATCAGCACCAGCAACTTTGTACAAAGTTTTTAAATCCTCTGTTAGGTTACTCACATTATAAGACCTAAAAAGAGAAGTGGCAGGAAGTTTTAAATTAAAAAATATATATATATATAAAATCATAATTTATTTCAAAACACAATATAATCCATGATAATTAGAGCATAATCTGCACCTGCTCCAATAGATACTAAGTAACAGTGCCTGCTAGAAAACACAGAGCTAAATAGCTATATGTTACCACTCTACATAAACAGGTTTTATTTAGTTTGAGAAGTGAGAAATGGGGAATTTACCAGAAGTGGCTCAGGAACAATAACTGGGAACAGGGAAATGAACTTTTATTCTCTACAATTGGACAGTCCTCAGTAACAGACTTTTTTGCCCAAGTGAATATATGTATAATATTTAAAACTAATCTGAAATTTCGATGAGCTTAGACTGGTGAGAAAATCAAGATAAATTACAAATAAAATTAATGATGAATTACATAAAGTGGTAATTTGCACATCTTACTAAATGGCTAGATTCAGAGAAAGCCTTCAGAAAAAGATGCATCATGCAATGTGATATAAATAATAGAAGTGTTACAATTATGTGGTTACAGATTATGAAAAGAGAAGATCTTGGTCTTTTGTTTTTTTTGTTTACTCTGTTTCCTGCAAAAGGAATGTGTTACCAGAAACGATGTGATGTGTAAAAATAAAGCAGACATTTTCTTAAGTGTTGCATATAAAGCCCTGTGGGTAGATCGATGAAAGGGATTATAAAGACACCCTTATTTGAAGGAGGTTTCACAGTGCAGGTAATAGGGAGTTTTGTGTAAGCCATAGGGTCTAGTGGAAAGATTATAGGCATTGAAACCAGAAAGACCAGGGTTCAAATCCCTACTCTGTAGCTTTAGAAAAGTTCCTTCACGTTTGTCAGCTTGTTTCCTCATCTGCAAAATGAAGATAATTACCTATTTGCAAAGGTTTTTGTGGGCATTAGACATGATGTAGCATATGTACATTTAAATGAATAAATAGCCTATTTTTAAACTAGGAGTGCCTTAGAAGTCCTTCTGGGTGGCACTTTAGTTAAAAACCTTGTAGACCTTGGCAAAAGGAATGCCATCAAAAAGAGACCATATGTCCTGTCAAATAATTCCCGAGGGGGAGAATTCATTGAAATGGGAAACTGGTAAGTTAATTTGCTGAGAAGTAGCTGCACCTACGAGAGCAACACAGCCCACATCCTTCCTCAGAGGTGGTGTGGTCTGGTGCTGTTAGGGTTACCCTCTCACTGACCAGTCAGTTAAGTCACAGCCATTTTGCTCATTTTTAAAAATTAAACTGACTGTTAGGTAATTGCTTTTGCAATACATAGACACAGTCACAGCACACCCCTCTCTAGGTCCTGACCTCTCTCACTTCTTTCTTTCATAGCTAAGCTTCTTGAGGAGTTTCTAAACTTATTACCTCTGCTTCTTCACCTCCTTAATGCAACGTGGCTTCTGCCCCCATCCAATTCACTGAAAGTTTTGAAACATTAGTTGACACTTTTCATGCTTTAATTGAATCCACAGTTTCAGGCTAATTCTCTACTTCCTGGGTTTCTGGAAACCACTCCAGGTTTCCTCCTCTGTCTTGTCTCCTCACTCACTCCCCCTTGCATTATTATACCCAGCACTTCTATCTCTAGGAGTATACTCAGATATGTACAAAAATATTCATAACAGCTATATTTGCAAAAAGAAAACCCCACAAATGTTTATCAACAGTATAATGGATAAACAAATTGTGGTAATATGTGGTAAAATGGAAGGTTCCACAGCAATAAAAATGAACAAACTAGTGCTACATGCAGCATCATGGATGAATCTCACAAACAGTGCAAGCAACAGAAACTGGACACAAAAGAGTAAATCCCATATGATTTGACTGACATAAAGCTAAAAAATAGGCAAAATCGATCAATGGGCTTAGAAATCAGAATATTGTTCCCGTTGGGAGGGTAGTGACTGGGACAGGACCCTGAGGGGTACTTCTGGGTGCTAGTGATGTTTTATTTCTTTATCTGTGAGCTAACTACATAGTTGTACTTACTTTTTGACACCCATGATTTGTGTACATTTCTTTATGTATGTTACACTCAAATACAAAGTTTACTTGAAAAAGAAATACACCGAATTGTAAATTTTTAAGTAAACATTTTACTCCAGTGAAATTAACCATAGAAAAAAACATACCGGCGTGTTTCATTTTATCTTACCTGGTTAATGTTATCTGGAATATTTGATACCCAGCTATAAAAGAAGCCAATCTTGAAAGACTTTGTTTTCCCGAACCACCGACGCCCACCAGCAATGCATTTCCACATGATGTTCGGATTATTCGTGAAATCTGTTTTGAAACAAAATAGTATATATTTGAAAATAGAATTCAACTGTTTACATTTGCTTGCACTAAATGGGTCCAAGGTTTGACCACATGCTTCTAGACTACATTAGACTTTTTCCTTTAATGCAAAAGGTTTCATATTGATTTATTCAATTCCAGTTCTTTCCTTGCCCATCTATATTTACATCATGAAAAAGAGAACAAATTGGCTTTCCCATCTCCTATTTCAAAACTATTTTCCCTGTGTGTGTGTGTGTGTGTGTGTGTGTGTGTGTGTGTGTAATTTTATTATTTTCAGACTCAGTGGATAATGGAACTGCTCTTCCCTATCTGTAGAAAGAAGTTTAGAATTGTTTGCTTATTATCATCAGTCTAACACACTGACTTATGTAGACACCTAGCTCTACAACAAATACTACCTCTATCATATCTCTGCCAATGAAAAATTTTTTAAAGTACCAAAATTCTACTTAAAATGGGGAAGGAAGACATTTGTAGAAAAAAAACTTAGGGAAACAGACTTTAGCCTTGTGTTGCTTTTCTATGGTTGATTACTTCAGGGAGGATAAGGCTCAAATTGTGGCTCGAATCTTATGCAGGCCAATTGGAGACATTGCTAAAAAGCTGCCTTTTACATTAATGTCACTGATTAGGAAGAAAGTCTAGACAGATTACTAAATTCATTATCACTAGTACACAGAATTTTTTTTAATTCAAGTTTTACAGATGGCAGACACCTTGGTATGTATCAATTCTATCATATTTTAAATATGTTAATCACTTATGTGGTTTTACACCTAGAACAGGGTTCCAGGCCCCCAAGATCTAGCCACAGTGGGTACTCAATAATTACTTGCTGAATAGATGAATGTGAAACAATCCTAGAGCACCTGGAAATTCACTAGTTTTGTAGAAGATGATTCTGTAATAAACACAGAGTTAACTGCCTCCTCTTCATGAAACCTCCCTATCCTACTTTGCTGGAGAAACTCCTTTTTTGACCTACAAATTATACAAATAAACAACTCCTTTCTGCAGCCCTTCAGACTTGGATCAAGCCATGCTCCTTTTCTGGTGCTGCCTCTAGTTGGTTTCTATTTTTTATCAGTCCTATACACCCATCCACCTTTCCCCTTTCCCCATCAGTTTGCCCATAATCTGTAAGCCAATCATGAAATTGACATTTTTTAAAGCATCAACTTTTCCTCCATGGGGAACAGGATTCCCATCACATCAAAATGTAATTTGAGGAGGGAATATTTTTTTCATAGGGTTCTCCAGGTTACTGTCTAGGAAAGTAAAACTCTTTGACTCAGCGAGTCAAAAGCTCTGAACACAAAACCCATCAGTTTGCCCTTGAAAAACATTTGCTTTCATGTAGGCGGATTCAAATAAGCGGTTTCTGATTAAGCCTTTGTTTTGTGAGACAGTGAACTGACTCAACCTATAGACTCTCTCCTATACACTACCCGATACTATATATTTATTCTCTGAAACAGTTTATCTGTGAAATTTACCAAGCTTTTATATGATCTATTTATATCAGTAAACAGTCAATAGTTAGAACCTTAATAAGATGAGTCATTGCATCTTTAAAAAACACCAGATCAAGAGATGTTCCTCTAATGATATCATTGAACTGTCTCTGGTAAAACTGGAGTTTTTCAGACAGAAATTCAAAGGATGGTACCTATGGGTGGGGGGGAGAGAGAAAAAAATAATATTTAAGATGCAAAGTTTAGGAAAGCAGCAATTGTAAAGACATTCAAAAGTAATTCTAAAAAAAAATGTTTTAAACCTTACAGATTTCCAAAAATTTGTCATGGAGTAGTCGACTTTTAGTTATTTCCATTTTCAGAGATCTGAAACCTAACTGGTTGGTTTCCAGTATGAAGTCATTCCTGACCTCTTCCTTCAAGAACCCTAGCACTTGGGAAAACTGGACAGCTACATGTGAAAGAATGAAATTAGAACACTTCCTAACACCATACACAAAAATAAACTCAAAATGGGTTAAAGACCTAAATGTAAGGCCAGACACTATAAAACTCTTAGAGGAAAACATAGGCAGAACACTCTATGACATAAATCACAGCAAGATTCTTTTTGACCCACCTCCTAGAGAAATGGAAATAAAAACAAAAATAAACAAATGGGACCTAATGAAACTCTTTTGCACAGCAAAGGAAACCATAAACAAGATGAAAAGACAACCCTCAGAATGGGAGAAAATATTTGCAAATGAAGCAACTGACAAAGGATCAATCTCCAAAATATACAAGCAGCTCATGTAGCTCAATATCAAAAAAACAAACAACCCAATCCAAAAATGGGCAGAAGACCTAAATAGACATTTCTCCAAAGAAGATATACAGATTGCCAACAAACACATGAAAGGATGCTCAACATCACTAATCATTAGAGAAATGCAAATCAAAACTACAATGAGGTATCACCTCACACCAGTCAGAATGGCCATCATCAAAAAATCTACAAACAATAAATGCTGGAGAGGGTGTGGAGAAAAGGGAACCCTCTTGCACTGTTGGTGGGAATGTAAATTGATACAGCCACTATTGGGAACAGTATGGAGGTTCCTTAAAAAACTAAAAATAGAACTACCATACGACCCAGCAATCCCACTACTGGGCATATACCCTGACAAAACCATAATTCAAAAAGAGTCATGTACCACAATGTTCATTGCAGCACTATTTACAATAGCCAGGACATGGAAGCAACCTAAGTGTCCATCGACAGATGAATGGATAAAGAAGATGTAGCACTTATATACAATGGAATATTACTCAGCCATGAAAAGAAATGAAACTGAGTTATTTGTAGTGAGGTGGATGGACCTAGAGTCTGTCATACAGAGTGCAGTAAATCAGAAAGAGAGAAACAGTAGTATGTTAACACATATATATGGAATCTAAAAAAAAAAAAAAAAGGTTCTGATGAACCTAGGGGCAGGACAGGAATAAATATGCAGACGTAGAGAATGGACTTGAGGACACGTGGAGGGGGAAGGGTAAGCTGAGACAAAGTGAGAGAGTAGCATTGACATATACACACTACCAAATGTAAAGTAGATAGCTAGTGGGAAGCAGCTGCATAGCACAGGCAGATCAGCTGGTGCTTTGTGACCACCTGGAGGGGTGGAATAGGGAGGGTGGAGGGAGGCGCAAGAGGGAGGGATATAGGGATATATGTATACATATAGCTGATCGCCTTATTATACGGCAGAAACTAACGCAACATTGCAAAGCAATTATACTCCAATAAAAATGTTATTAATTAATTAATTAATTAATTTTAAAAAATAAAAATTAAAAAAGAACCCTAGCACTAACTCCGATCTGTGGTAATTAAGGTTGTAATATAACAAATATATTTCTCAGTTTTTATTTGCTTCTTAATATTGCTTATGGAGCTTTAAAAATGGATAGAACTTTTACATTGTTTATGTAGTCAAATTATTCTGAAGTCAATATTCACGTATTTGTTTTGTAAATTGTTTCTCTCCATTTAATTCTTTGACCTACATGCACTTCAGAATTACTGTGTTATGTGACCCTGTTTAAAAAAATCTCTTTGGAGTCTTGTTTCAAGCTTCATTAAACCTATACGTTAATTTAGGGAAAACAATGTGTTGCCATTTAACCAAGTAAAGTTTTATCACGTTTATTCCTAGATATTTTATATATTTGTTGCTGTTGAATGAAATACTTTTATGTTGTATCTCCTGTCTTGAGATTGTTTGGCAAGAGATGGCAGCCTTTTTCTGTAAAGGGCTAATTATAATATAATTTATATTATATATAATTTTCATGTCACACAATATTATTATTCTTTTATTCTTCTTTTTATTCTTTTTTTATTTTATTCTTTTATCTTTTTAATTATTATTATTCTTTTCATGTTACACAATATTATTATTCTTTTGATTTTTTCTACCCATTTAAAAATATAAAAACCCTTCTTAGCTCATGAATCTAACAAAAAACCAGCAGTAGGCTGGATTTGGACCACTGGCTGTGATTTGCCAACCTCTGATATAGACAATAGTTACGCAGTTTTATATTTATATCATACTTGGTCATCTAGCTGAACTCTTAGTAGTTGAAACAGATTTTAAATTCTATTGGATTATATTAAGAGATAATCATATCATCTGCAAATAAGGATATTTTTGTTTTTTCCTATATGATAAGTACATCTATTTTCTTTTTTGTCATTTTTGTTGCACTGCCTAGAACTTTCAAAGCGATATTAAATAACTAATAATTGTATGCGTACTTGTCTTATATCTGACTTTAATGGGACTGCTGTTAAATTTCATTGAAATTAATATTTTACTTGGTGTATGATAACACGAATTATAACATATAACTATCGTACAAGTTATGGCAAATATCTGGTTAGGTGAGTGATCCAAAAAGCTGAAAATAAATACCAATTCATAGATTTTGGGCACTTCAAACACAGTGTCTTCAGGTTCATCTCCAGTTGGTTCAGGAATCTCACAGAGAAAATCTACGAAGTATGGTTCAGGAAGAATATATGGTCCCACATCTGGGCTAACATTTTCTTCAACTGCACGAATAAGATGTGCATTAAACCACTGCTCATCATCAGGAGTTATAAATCTGAAACAAAAATACAGGAGTAAAAATGCAAAATAGGAAGGCATCTTTTCTAACTGAACATTGTTTCAACCCCTCTCCACCTCCTCTCAGCCCCCATCCTGTATCTCCATTACCTCAGAACAGGGAAACAATATGTTCTGCCTTCTGACCAGAGGCAGATGTAACCCCAACCAAGAGAGCTATAACATTGATAGTATCACTTATAGAAAATACTGACAGAGTCTCTCCTTGGCCAAACTTAGGCTCCTCTGAATCCTCTTCCCTATTAAGCCCCAGTTTTGGACTTCCATGTCCTTCTTTGCACCATCTAATTTTAGCAAGAATCCTGTTAAATCTGTTTAGCCAGAATCCTCCCAGACCCCCCTTATTTCCTCTTAGAACTTTCGCATCCAACAAACTCCTCCATCCTCTTCCTCAGTTATAAATTCCCACTTTTTCCTTGTTGTATTTGGAGTTGAGCCCAATTTCTCACCCCTACTGCAAAACCTCACTGTATAGGCCCTATACCTATCACGATAGTCTTGAATAAATTATGAGAGTCTTACTGTTTCAACAAGTATCACAAATAACTTTTTTCTTTAACAATATAGATGAGTCCCGTGGGTGAGGTTCAGGGTCCCTAAAACTTGCAATAGAAGCATAGAATTGACAGTCAGTAGTGGGTGAGCATCTTCTTTCTAGGTTTGTGGGCACACAGTGTATGAAGGTCCTTTTCAGACTTATAACTTCAGAGGGGTAAGGCAGGAAGGAGTGGGACTAACATCTGACAGATTCCACCTACGTGGGACATTGTGGTAGGCCCTTTACAGCTTTGTAAGACCAGCATTGTCATCTGTATTTTATAGAGGAGGGAACAGAGGCTCAGAAAGATGACTAAGCTTATGTACTAGATGTCACCACGCAGCAGAGCTCTCACTAGACAGACCTCAAACTTTTTAGAAACTATACATAACAAAATTTTCCTTTGAATGTTATCAACGTTCTGATAATGCGGTTATTTTTTAAAATGTCCTGTTGAAATAATACTCAAGGAACTTAGCAGAGCGTTTTCCCACCAGCAGGTGGGAAATGACATCCATGCTTCACAAGCCCCAGAGCAATTTAAGATAATACTCCTTTATTCTACTTATTTGAGCAGATAATGCAGGAATTTTTTTATTAGTATATACTTATACAGTACATTTAAACTCAAGCGCTGTAATATACACCTGTCTGCAATTACTCTGTTGCACTCGTGTTTGAAAAGTGACAGGAGAACAGGAATTGAATCACACTCCTCGGCTTTTATGGTTAACATTCCTTGCCAAATTCTGGAAAGATCTCGCAGATTGAAAATGTAATGAAATTTAGAAGGAGTAGGCAGCATCTTCACCTAGAGTTGGGAAAAAAAATGTAATACTCTCAAATTACTTTTCAGATAAAATTAAAAGCACAAGAATGGCCACCATCAAAAAATCTACAAACAATAAATGCTGGAGAGGGTGTGGAGAAAAGGGAACCCTCTTGCACTGTTGGTGGGAATGTAAATTGATACAGCCACTATGGAGAATAGTATGGAGGTTCCTTAAAAAACTAAAAATAGAACTACCATATGACCCAGCAATCCCACTACTGGGCATATACCCTGACAAAACCATAATTCAAAAAGAGTCATGTACCACAATGTTCATTGCAGCACTATTTGCAATAGCCAGGACATGGAAGCAACCTAAGTGTCCATCGACAGATGAATGGATAAAGAAGATGTGGCACATATATACAATGGAATATTACTCAGCCATAAAAAGAAACGAAACTGAGTTATTGGACCTAGAGTCTGTCATACAGAGTGAAGTAAGTCAGAAAGAGGAAAACAAATACCGTATGCTAACACATATATATGGAATCTAAAAAAAAAAAAAAAAATCGTTCTGAAGAACCTAGGGGCAGGAAAGGAATAAAGATGCAGACATAGAGAATGGACTTGAGGACACGGGGAGCGGGAAGGGTAAGCTGGGATGAAGTGAGAGAGTGACATGGACATATATACACCACCAGTTGTAAAATAGATAGCTAGTGGGAAGCAGCTGCATAGCACAGGGAGATCAGCTCGGTGCTTTGTGACCACCTAGAGGGGTGGGATAGGGAGGGTGGGAGGGAGACGCAAGAGGGAGGAGATATGGGGATATATGTATATGTATAGCTGATTCACTTTGTTATAAAGCAGAAACTAACACACCATTGTAAAGCAATTATATTCCAATAAAGATGTTTAAATAGTTAATTAATTAATTAATTAATTATTAAAAAAACCTAAAAGCACAACTGCTTTTAGAATGATTTTATTTCACAGTTCCTATTTTAAATAAAATAGGCTGAGTAAATAAACTAAAATTAAGTTTATATTTTTGTCACAGCATTGATGGGGGAAAAAAAACACATCATAAATAAACCAGCACAGAATTTAAAAGACTCTAAGACCTTGAATAGGATGGACTGAAGAATAATGCACTGGATGCAGATTCCAACTCTTTTGTTCTACCACCATGAGTAGGCTTTGAACAAGCCACTGTCCCCTGAGTTCTTAAAAATGATGTGAATTGTAGGAATAAGCATTCCTAATCATTATTAACCTTATTAGTGTGTATACAGAAATACGTAATAACAAAAAACTGAGTGTGAGCTGGCTGTCATTCAGTTAAGAATAATGAATGTTCACATCTAAAGTCAATAATGATCATCTTCTATAGATGGCTTTGATTAAGGTCCTGAGTGCATCTGGATTTCCACAAATACATTCATTTATCATAATCTAGATTTCACTTATGGATCCAAACTCAGTCAACATGCTTTCATATATCTGTATATCTGCAAGAAATGGGCAGGCAATTCTGACATACTGCTATAATTACTTGGTGGTTTTTGTGAGTTTTGCTTGTTTGTTTGAACACTAATTTACTTATTATTTCTACCCACTTCTAGAATCCAAATAGGCAAAGCTATAACATGACACAGTCCACATTCTTATAAAGAGAGGTACCAGTTAAGGGATAAATTTGAGGTGTTAGATGTGGGAAGTATTGCTGGCCAAGTGTAAAGATTGTAATTGATACCATCAGCATCATTTTTGAAAGTGAAACAATGATAACTCTGGAGATACAAAGCAGACTCCCTACATGACTAATTCAGGAAAGCAAATGCTTTCTTTAGTACCTATTCATGGAATATGTCCTTTCTATATGGAAAAAGTACCCTATTGAGTTTGTAGAATAATTTCTACAGGCTAATTCACAGTGCAAGTTAAAACAGCAGGTAGCAAGAGGAGATATAGAATAAAGAGAAGTGTTATGTTAGCAATCACCTTTCAATTTCCCTCTTTGCTCTCAGTTCCATTCCAAGCCAAAAAGTTCATTCTACTCACCAAAATGTAAAGCATGCACTTATATTACAAATATGCAAAAATAAAGGGATAAGGCTATGTGAATATTGCTTTTTTTTCTTTCCTGTAAAAGACTGCAGCTAAGATGGCAGCCGTTGGCAACTGAGGTAATTATTCAGGAGAATTAAATAAAGTCCTTTCTTTCCCTTTTCTTCTCGTTTATTAACCTGCTTCTTTCCTTATCTTCCAACATTTCCTTTTAACTTTTGTCAGCTTCTTTCTTTTCTCACCTGCTTCTGCTTTAAAACTATGTAAAGTAATATAAAGTGATATACAAGGCATGAGTGGATTAAAGGAGTGCTTTGTGAAAATGAGAAATTTGAAGGAAAGATACAAAGAAGGCTGCTTATTTGGGGTTGGGGAGAGGAGGAAGATTCATTCATTTTTTGAGTGAATGACTGTTTTTGAGCACCTCCCACTACCCTTACAAAAATACCATGGTAAATAGGACAGCTAAATCTGCTGCCATCAGGAACCTTCTATTCGAGTGGGAGAGCCTGGCAATAAATAAGAAACAAATATATTGATAAACAGATAGGCAAATAATAATGATAAAAGTCATGGTTAGAAGAAATGAAGTAGAGTCAGGAGACAGATAATGCCTGTGATGGGCTCGTGGACAGTTATTTCAGAGAGAATGATCCGAGAAACCCCCTCTGAAGGTAAAAATGATGAGAAAGAGTCAAACGAAGTATAATGGCCCAGAGGCATGAAAAACTTGGGGTGTTCAAGGAACAGTGAGAAGGGCAGCATGGCTGGAGCAAAACGATGGAAGGGAAGAGGAGTAAGCA
This sequence comes from Balaenoptera musculus, assembly GCF_009873245.2. Classification (NCBI taxonomy): domain Eukaryota; kingdom Metazoa; phylum Chordata; class Mammalia; order Artiodactyla; family Balaenopteridae; genus Balaenoptera; species Balaenoptera musculus. Next base: position 35,899,162 of record NC_045795.1, read on the forward strand.
GGGGCCAACTCAGGGTGAGTTTCACAGGCCAGAGCTAGGCATTGTGTTTCACTGCAAGTGTAACTGGGAATCTACTGGTGGTTTTAAGAAGGAATGATGATCTCTGATGTGCTTTTTAAAAAACATTTTAGGACTGTGTAAAGAACAGATTCTAGGAGGGCAAGAAGAAAGCAAGGAGACTGGTTAGGAAGTCGCGGCATGGTCCAGACGGCAGGCGATGGACCATGCAGGGTGATCACAGTGAGATGGCAATTAAGTGCTCAGCTTCCGTATATATTTTGAAAGCCTGGTTACTGAGACTTGCTGATGGATTGGATGTAGGGAAGAAGAGAGACAAATCAAGGATGGAATCCTGTATTTTAGCCTGAGAAGCAGGATAATTAAGATACAAAATTCTGAGGGAGGATCATACTTAAGAACATGTTAACTTTGAGATGGTTATTAGACATCGAAGCGGTGGTGTCTACTAAGCTGTTAGAAACAAGTCGGGGGACTTCCCAGACTTGGGTCCAGTGGTTAAGACTCTGCGCTTCCAATGCAGGGGGCGCAGGTTCGATCCCTGGTCAGGGAACTAAGATCCCACATACTGCTCAGTGAGGCTAAAAAATTTTTTAAAAAAGAAAGAAACGAGTCTGGAGCCCGGCAAAGAGGCCTGGGATGGAAGTGCTGATTTTGAAGTCATCAGCACAGAGATGGTGTTTAAAGCCATGAAGCTGGATGAGGTTACCTGAGTACGAATGGAGGTAGAGATGAGGTCCCAACATGGAGATCAAGTGCACTCCAGTATTTAGAGGAGGGGAAAGAGTGGGGACTTAGAAAAGGTAGCCAGTGAGGTAGGAAGAAAACCAAGAGCAAGAGGCCCTTCTGAAGCCAAGTGAAGAAAGTGTTTAGAGGGATCCTTTACATCAAATGCTGCTAAAGAGTCAGGTCAGAGGAAGAAGAAACCAACCCTTGGATTTGGCAAGACTGAGGAATTTGGTGACCTTGATGAGAGCAGTGGAAATGAAAACTCATACAAAACGGGTTAAAGAGGTAAAGAAATGTGAGGAAGTGAAGCTGATAAACATTCATAAAACAAAAGAAGCTTTGATGGAAAGATACCAGGAAGGCCAAAGCTTTCCAGAAAAATATGTATATGGGCACATTAAATTGAACAATAGCCCCACTGGAAAATAGATGGACCTTACCACAGAAAATTATCTCAGACACTCAGACCTTCTGAAACTCCATGCTGGAGCTTCCCCAGGACATAAGCTTCTGCCCAGATGGTGTGTAAGTGGCCAAATGAATGTATAGTGAACTATGACAATTAATCCTCATCTCCTTCACCAACTTTTTTAGCAAATATATCAACCTTGTTTTTTTTTTTTTTTTTTCCAAATCTCAGACCTACCCTTAATTGGTTTTTCATGAGTCTGCCTTCAGACATATGGTGACAGCCTCAATGCTTACTGAGTTTTACTTAGGGCATTGACCTCTGTATTAAAATCTAGACTATTTTGTTGAGTACATTCCATCCATTTACTAATTCATGCTCCACCTCAGAGAAATCCACAAGTTGGACTTTAAGTCTTGGTTAGCTAAGAATATCTGGAAATCCATGTATTCCCTCAGTCAGTGAACATCTGAGTATCTGACACAGTTTGGTTGTTGGCAGCAGGTAGGGAAGACAGACATACAAAGAGTTACAAATCAGAGTAACAAGTGGAAAAGCAGTGTTCTCATTTCAGCAAAACTCTACTTTATCCTGGATGCCGTGTCTGGTTTACAGTAATATCTCATACATATGGAAAGCATCATTCAGTCAGAATATTTGCTCCCTGGAAGGAAAAGGTGTCATAAATCTACTTCAGCACCTAATTTGTCTTTTCCAGAAAAACACTACTACCCATGGTGTGATGATAACTTCATGAGCCATGAGGTCAGAACTAGGCTGAATAACTGTTGACTTTTTTTTTTCTGATTATTGACAACAGATGATTCTGTACCTTAGTCCACTGCCACAGCACTCTGCTCGCTGAAACCAAATTCACAATCATCTCACATATTTCGGGTTTGAACTTTCTGCAAGGATCAAAATACCCACAGCCAATAACTCCTGAAAAATAAACAAGATTGAAGGTACGAGGTTACTATAAGATCACAAGGTACATGTTTATCCCAGGGAATAAATCATTACAAGATGACTAAGCTAGGTGATGTGAAGAATTTCTCTCAAGGAATCCGCTAAGACTGGCAGTCAGCAGTGGGGCTAGCAAAGCTTAGTATGCATTGATAAGCATTTTATATGTATTAACTCCTTTAATCCTCCCAACATCCTATGAGAAAGAATCTGAGGTAGATATTACTATTATTCCCATTTTTTTATATTTTTATTGAAGTATAGTTGACATATAATATTTTGGTATTTTCAGGTGTACAACATAGTGATTCAAATTTAAAACATCACACTGGTCAGAATGGCCATCATCAAAAAGTCTACAAATAATAAATGCTGGAGAGGGTGTGGAGGAAAAGGAATGCTCCTACACTGTTGGTGGGAATGTAAATTGGTGCAGCCACTATAGTGAACAGTATGGAGGTTCCTTAAAAAACTAAAAATAGAGTTACCATATGATCCATCAATCCCACTCTTGTGCATTTATCCAGGGAAAACCACAATTCGAAAAGATACATGCACCCCAATGTTCATAGCAGCACTATTTATAATAGCCAAGACATGGAAGCAATCTAAGTGTCTACTGACAGATGAATGGATAAAGAAGATGTGGTACGTATATACAATGGAATATTACTCAGCCATCAAAAAGAATGAAATAATGCCATTTGCAGCAACATGGATGGGACTAGAGATCACCATACTCAGTGAAGCAAGCCAGGCAAAGACAAATAACATATGATATTGCTTATATTGGAATCTAAAAAACATGATACAAATGAACTTATATGCAAAACAGAAATAGACCCACACACACAGAAAACAAACTTAAGGTTACCAGGGGGGAAATGGGGGGGAGGGATAAATTGGGAGACTTGGATTGACATATACACACTATTATATATAAAATAGATAACTAATAAGGACCTACTGTATAGCATAGGGAACTATACTCAACATTTTGTAATAACTATACTCAACATTTTGAAAAGAAATAGAAAAAAATAGATACATATGTATGTATAACTGAATCACTTTGCTGTACACATGAAACTAACACAACATTGCAAATCAACTATACCTCAATTAAAGAAATGATCACCACAGTAAGTCTAGTAGCCATCTGTCACTGTACAAAATTATTACTATATTATTGACTATATTCCTAATTCTGTATATTATATCCCTGTGACTTATTTATTTTATAACTGGAAGTTTATACCTCTGAATCCCCTTCACCTATTTCACTCAATTTTCCCATTCTCCTCCCCTCTGGCAACCACCAGTTTGTTCTCTGTATCTATGAGTCTGTTTCTGTTTTGTTTTGTTTGTTCATTTGTTTTGTTTTCCAGATTCCATGTATAAGTGAGACCATAGGTATTTGTCTTTCTCTGTCTGACATGACTTGCCATTTGTGACAACACAGATGGACCTAGAGGTTATTATTATTCCCATTTTAATATGAGTTTAGTAACTTGCCCAAGGTCACCCACCTTGTGTGTGGGTGAATCTGAGGTTTGAACCCAGGAAACCTGGCTCTGGAACCTGTAAAACAGCCCTCAGTCTGAAGAGTAGAAGAGCTGGAAAAGAACTTAGAGACTACTTCCTCATCTTACAGATAAGGAGACCAGGCACAGACAAGTAAAGCAAACTGTTCAAGTTCACACAGATTGGTTGTTGACAGAAGTGAAATCAGGACCCCCATATCTCCTGACCTGCAGTCAGCCAACACCCTGGCCTGGGTGGTGATGTAATGGTTCCTAGGAAACACCCAACACAGCGACAATCTGACATAATCACCCTCAGGAACTACTGTTATAGACTGTTCCTGAAGTCCCAAAATGTGTTTGGTGTTAGACTGCAAAAACAGATTTAACTCTACTTCGTCCCTGTGAGACTATATGTTGAGCAGTATGTTCAGTTCTGAGCATGGTATTTTCAGAGGAAAATGAATACGAATATCTGCTCAGAGACGCATAGCAGGTTTATGAAGGGTGGGTCAGCTAAAGAAACTGGGCTTCATTCACATAGACCAAAGAAGAGCAGCCTTGAGGGAACGTGAAATTGTCCAAAGTCATGGTTGGTTGTGCTAGATGCCTGTAAGGCCTTTTTGCTTCCTGAAATCCTATGATTCTAGACCTCCAGCTTCCTGTGGCACAAATGTGTTATATATTAAGCATGGGATGTGGAATCAGAAAACAGAATCAGCATCACACGTTTGCCATGCACTAGCTATATGGCCTTAATTGGGCAGTTATTTTACTTCTCTGAGCCTCAGTTTCTGGTTTGTTTCCATATCTCATTTTCAATATTAATCATATCAAAGAGTGTATAAAAGTTTAACAAATAATCAAACACTCACGTACAGCCACTAGACTGAGGAATACAACATTGTCCTAGTACATTAGAAGCCTCTTGTGTCCAATCCCTCCTCCCTCCAGAGGTAGACAGGGCTCTGACTTGGTGAGAATCAGTAACTCACTTTTCCAAAGAAAAGCTTTGGCACTTATGTTCTTGAACTTTAACCTTTTCCTTTTAATTTTTGAAATTTAATTTAATGGAATCATGTTATATGCTCCTCTGTGATGCTTTTTTTCCCTTAACATTGTATTTCTGGGCTTCACCCATGTTGAAGCACATAGCTGTGTTTGTTCACATTCACTGCTCTAGAGCATTACACGGTGCACCCACGCCACAATGTATTTATCCGACTTTACTGTCAATACATAATTGGGTTACTTCAAGGTTTTTGCTGTCAGGAACACTGTTCTATGAACCTTCTTATGTAAGTCTTTTGGTGCACATGTGAAAAATCAACTACAGATGGGTTAAGGACTCAAATACTGAAGGCAAAACTATATAACGTTTAGAAGGAAACATAGGCAAATACCTGTATGACCTCTGGGTAGGAAAGGACTTCTTAAATGAGACTCATAAAGCACAACCATAAAGGAAGAAAACGGTGAACTGGTATATACTTGGAAGTGGAATGGCGGAGGGTGTGCACATGTTCTACTACCAGTAATAATGTCCAGTCATTATCAAGGGCTCATAGCAATTTATACTCCCACCAGCAGGGGAGAGAGTCTCAGTTGCTTTACATTTTCACCAATGCCTGATTTTTTGTCAGAATTTTTCATTTTTGCAAATCTAGTGGTTATAAAATGGTTTTTTCCTGGTGTTTTAAATTTCCATATTCCTGAATTCTAATGTTTATCATCTTTACCTTTGTTTATTAGTCATATGGTTTCCTCTTCTTAAAGTTCCTGGCTTTTGGTCCATGTTTATATGAGGATGTTTGCTTTTTATCTGATTGATTCTTTGGATTTCTTGAAGTATTCAGATTACTGAGTTTTTTGCTTTGTTACATGTGTTGAAATTTTTTTTCTTCCACTTTGCAACTTGTCTTTTTTCTACTCTTTTAATGTTGCTTTTTTAAAGTATAAATTTATTTATTTTATTTATTTTTGTCTGCGTTGGGTCCTCATTGCTGTGTGCAGGCCTTCTCTAGTTGTGGCGAGCGGGGGCCACACTTTGCCATGGTGTGTGGGCCTCTCATCACGGTGGCCTCTCTTGTTGCGGAGCACAGGCTCCAGGCACGCGGGCCTCAGCAGTCATGGCACGTGGGCTCAGTAGTTGTGGCTTGCAGGCTCTAGAGTGCAGGCTCAGTACTTGTGGCACACGGGCTTAGTTGCTCTGCAGCATGTGGGATCTTCCCGGACCAGGGCTCGAACCCATGTCCCCTGCATTGGCAGGCAGAGTCCCCAACCACTGCACCACCAGGGAAGCCCTAATGTTGCTTTTTAACTGAACAAAAGCTCTTAATTTTAATCTAGTCAAATTTATCATTTTCTTCCTTTATGGTCTATGCTTTCTGAGTTTCATTTGAGAGGTTCTTTCCTACCCAGAGATCATTCCAATATTTTCCCATATTTTCTTCCATTGTTTTACAGCTTTGCCTTCCATATTTAAATCTTTAATCCTTCTGTATTGATTTTATGCTTGGTGTGAGGTAGGGGTCCAATTTCAATTATTTTCACGTAAGAATTACTAAATATCCCAGTACCATTTCTTGAAAGTTTGCCTTTCTCTTCTGATCTACAGTACTTGCTATGTCAAATAATTAATGACCACATATGTATGGGTCAGTTTCTCTTATATGTCTTCATGTACGTAATTTTGATGGAATGGTTTATGTGAGCCTAAATTTGGTGTCAAAATATCATTTTCATTAACATAGCAAAGTGCTACATTTGACTTAGTATATTATGTTGTCAACCTGTGATCAATGGGCTATCATTCATTAGCCCAAATTTCTCTGATTAATCGTGTCAAGAAAACCAAAACACAAAGGTTTGCTTACCTCTGAAGCCAACCTTCAACAAGGCTATTTCTAAATATCCCTGAGTCTTACAATAAGCTATAAACATGAGTCTTCTTAGTATTTAGTCCCTGGTATTTAGCTCTCCATTTCGGATACTTAATCCCTACTTCAGACAGGGCCTTTTTATCTCTTAAATAAAGTTTTGCATGGTTTATGTCCATTATGTAATGCAATAAAAAATTAAACACCAAGAATAGTCGTACCAAAAATTTTGTCTATTGAAGCATTTGAAGGCAATGTGCAATTAAACACAGTAAACTGTCTTTTCAAACGTTGTGGAATATCATTTCGACCGCCTCCAGGGTGGATCATTGCCGCTATGAGCTGTACGTCAACAATAGTAGTGAAATCTCCAGGCTTATCCAAGCTGTACATTCCTTGCATTTCCATCATTTGTCGCACAATCTCGTTAGTTATCTGGAATTTTATATAGTAACATTTTAGTAACACATCGCTATCATTTCCTCCAAAGCTCCTATAAAATAGTACAGATGAGATCAGAAGAAAACGCTCAACTTTTATCAATGAAGTGTTTGTGAATGTTGCCTTCAAGGCAATTTGACTTAAATGATACCACCCATAAACCCTAAACTGTAAGTTGAATATGCCTGGTGCAAATGCAATGTACTCTTTACCACGCTGATAAATCTAGATAGGAGAGTTACAGAATATTTGGTACAATTACAAGAGTTCTCAGAGTTACAAGTTTTACTATAGTTTTATATCTTTCACACTCCACATTCAACTGTTTAAAATACCTTAAATCAGAAAATGGGATAGTTTTACTCCTGAATGTTTTGGTATTGGATTTTACATCCTTATCTTTCTTCTCTGTAGCCTCTACCACTGCTAACGTTCCCTCCGTATTGAAATTTTTTCCTCTCTTGTTTTTAGAGGCTCAGTTCTTTCCAGGCTCATCTTGAGACCTTGGATCGCTTCCCAAGCCATTCTTTCTCCATTCATCCCTCAAATGTAACTCTTCTACAGGGTTCCATCCTTGGCTCTTTTCTGTTTCAGGGAATGCCATCTCAACCCTATATCTTAAAGAATCTCAACTCTGTAACTCTAGCTTCAGATTCTCTTCTAAACTCCACACCTGTATATCCAAATTCCTATTGGGCATCTTTGAGTGGAAGACACACAAGCCCCTGTAATATGACACTCTTTCATTCAAGAAACATTTAATGAATCACTACTCTGTGTCTGGCTCTGTTGTAACATAGACAAAAATCCCTGTCTTCATGGAGCATAACGTTCTTGCGGTGGAGGAGACAAAATGTACACGTGCATGCCTGTATGTATGTATGTGTGTAAATAAAATGGTGTAAGTCCCTTTGGAGAAAATAAAGCAGAGAAAGGAAATAGGCAGTGCTCAGGGATGTAACTGAATATGGAAGCAGGAAAGGCTTCACCTCACATGACATATAACCAAAGACTTGAAGGAAGTGAGAAAGCAAACCACTCAGATATCTAGGAGAAAAGCATTCCAGGCAGAGGAAACAGCAAATGAAGAGGCTCTTAGTGAACGTTATACCCAGTGTGTACAAGGATCAGTAAATGTGGTTGGAGAATCATGGGGAGATAAGATCAAACAGTGTAGGGTCTTTAGACCTCAGGAAGGATTTTGGCATTTATATGCTACATGTCTCACGGGAGGATTTTGAGCAGAGGAGTGTGACACACCATTTAGCACATTTATTGTTTGTTTGTTTGTTTGTTTTGGCTGTGTTGGGTCTTTGTTGCTGCGCATGGGCTTTCTCTAGTTGCGGCGAGCAGGGGCTACTCTTTGTTGCAGTGCGCAGGCTTCTCATTGTGGTGGCTTCTCTTGTTGCGGAGCATGGGCTCTAGGCACGTGGGCTTCAGTAGTTGCGGCATGCAGGCTCAGTAGTTGTGGCTCGTGGGCTCTAGAGCACAGGCTCAGTAGCTGTGGCACACAGGATTAGTTGCTCTGCGGCATGTGGGATCTTCCCGGACCAGAGATCAAACCCGCATCCCCTGCATTGGCAGGTGGATAAACCACTGTGTCACGAGGGAAGTCCCCCGACACATGTTTTAACTGGTTGCTGATATGAGGATAGATTGAGAGGGGCAAGGGAAATGGGGAGACAATGAGGAGGCATGTGTAATGATCAAGAAGACAGATGGCGGCTCACACCAGATGTTAGCAATGGAGTGATGAGCAGCAGTCAAATCTTGGATATAGTTTGAAGATGGAGTCGACATGATTTCCTAACAGGCTGAATGTGGAGTTGCTATTTCTTGAGATGGAGAAGACTGTTGGTGGAGCAGGTTTAGGGAGTAACAGGAATTTAGTTTTGGACATGTTAAGTTTGAGATCCAACAAGACATCCTTAATTGGATTTAAAAAGTCTGAATTCAGGAGCTTTTCATCTTATAGATGATATCAAATATGCCTCCTCTCTCCTCACCTTACAGGAACTGCTGAGAGGTCTATCTGCCCTGGATCCCTGATGAATGGGAGAGGAAAAGGGAAAGAAAAAAGAAAAAGAAGCCTTCCCTGGGAGGTTGTAGCCTCAGAATGACACTTGCACAGACTTGCACCATGGGTATGCATAGCCTAAGTGGGCCAGAGACTTTCAAATGTTAACCTTGCTTTGAGATGATCCTGACTGAATAAGCGCTTAAGGATCTGACAGAAGAAAACTCAAACCTGTCTGGTTGAGGACACATTCATCCTAGGCTTTAAGAAACAGCCATAGGTAATTTTTTAAGGGCAATGACCTGGCAAGCAGTCAAAGGTACTTACAGAAAACAAGACAGTTTGAACGTGAACAAGAACTATTAAAACAACAGAGAGCAGAAGCAGACCCATATAGACTTCAGATGCTGAAATTAACAGTCATAGACTTTAAAACAACTATGCTCAACATGTTTAAAGAAATAGACAATGATTTGAAAATATATGCAAGGAATAAAAATGACAACACACTTGAAAGAAAATAAGAATCAAATAGCAACTGAAATTAAAACTCAATGGATGAATTTGACAGCAGATTGGACAAAGCAGAGAAAAAAATTAGTGAGATGGATGACAGGAGAGGAGAAATTATCTAGACTAAGTATTGGAGACAGAAAAAGTTGGGAAGTATAGAAAAGGAGGACAGAAACATAGAGGGCAAAGAAGAAAGTCTAATATACATTTGGAGTTTGATAAGAAGGGAAAGAAAGTGAGGCAGAGACAATATTTGTAGAGATAAGAACTGGGAATTTTCTAGAACTGACATGAGACCAAACCACAGATTCATAAGTCCCAGTGAATCCCAAGCAAATAAATACAAATAAATCTACACCAAGGAACATAATTCAAAAAAGAAAAAATCACAGGAAATTAAGGCAACAAGTGAGAAAATGCAGATTAATTTCAGAGGTGCAATGACTAAGTGGTAGTTGACTTCTCAACAGCAACAAGGAAAACAGAAGACAGGAATCAGATATTTAAAGTGATGAAAGAAAATAACTGCCAACCTACATTTTTCTATCCAGCAATGTCTTTCAAATAAAGAGGATGAAATAAAGACTTCTGCAGACCAAACAAACAAACAAAAAAACTAAGAGTTTGTCACTAATAGACTTTCTCCTAAGGAAGTTCTAAGAATGAATAAAGAGTAAAAAAAGTGGTAAAGAAGTATGTAATGCAAACAAAGAGTGAATATATAAAACAGTAAAAATAATGCCTCATGGGAGTTCACTTTAAAAGTAGAGATATAGATGACCAAAAAGCACATGAAAAGATGCTCAACATCACTGATTATTAGAGAAATGCAAATCAAAACTACAATGAGGTATCACCTCACACTGGTCAGAATGGCCATCCTCAAAAAAAAATCTACAAACAATAAATGCTGGAGAGGGTGTGGAGAAAAGGGGAACCCTCCTACACTGTTGGTGGGAATGTAAATTGGTACAGCCACTATGGAGAACAGTATGGAGGTTCCTTAAAAAACTAAAAATAGAGCTACCATATGTTCCTGCAATCCCACTCCTGGGCATATATCTGAAGAAAACCATAATTTGAAAAGACACATGCACCCCAGTGTTTATTGCAGCACTATTTACAATAACTAGGACATGGAAGCAACCTAATTGTCCATCAGCAGAGGAATGGATAAAGAAGATGTGGTACATATATAAATATTACTCAGCCATAAAAGAGAACAAAATGATGCCATTTGCAGTTACACGGATGGACCGAGAGGTATCATACTGAGTGAAGTAAGTCAGACAGAGAAAGACAAATATCATGATATCGCTTATATGCAGAAGCTAAAAAAATGATACAAATGAACTTATTTACAAAACAGAAATAGAGTCACAGACGTAGAAAACAAACTCATGGCTACCAGAGGCGAAATGGGGGGAGGGATAAATTGGGAGATTGGGATTGACATATACATACTACTATATATAAAATAGATAACTAATAAGGACCTACTGTATAGCACAGGGAACTCTACTCAATATTCTGTAACAACCTCTATGGGATAAGAATCTAAAAAAGAGTGGATATATGTACATGTATAACTGATTCACTTTGCTGTACACCTGAAACTAACACAACATTGTAAATCAACTATAGTCCAATAAAAAATCTTTTAAAAATAAATAAAACTGGCATAACACAATATAAAGGTGAATAATATAATTTATGCTAATAAAAAATAAAAATAGAGACATAGACTTAAAATACAAGTCAACAATAAAATTATAAATCAGGAGAAAGATAAAGGAAACTAAAGTGTTCAAAGGTCACTGGATATACAAAATGGGAAAGAAGTGTTAGATTATCTTTATTTTTGATTATGTATGTAGGATGTACTGTCTAGGGTAACCACTAGAACACAGAAATTGACTGCAGTAAATGGATAGTAAGAAAAGGAAAAAGGAAAAAAAAATCAATCAATGTCCTCAGTGGAATAGGAAGAAGGCTGTAGCACTTCATGCTCAGCTGGGGGCAAGGAAATGAAGGTGTCCAAGGTCTGAGAAAAAGATGGTGTGAAAGGAACCTGAATGTAAATGTAGGATAGGAATAGACAGGATAAAGATAAATAACACAAAACATGCAGTATAATTGCTGGGTAGTATTATGAGCTCAGTTGAGGTCCATAATCATGATTTTAAAGTGATTTTAAGCAGTATTGTGTGTTTTTCTCCAGCCAAGTTTGGCTGCATAGGTGCAGGTGGCTGGTGAGCAAAGAGGCTTAACAAGGATTTAATGTGGTTAAGGCTTTCACAGATGAGTAGAGGGTGCATGCTACCGTGATTATAATGATGGATTATGGAATTTTAGCTGGAAAGGAAGGAAGCGAGAAAATGAGAAGAAATGAAGGAGAATTTAATGATGGTAGGAACAATGGCTGGTAGCTCCATCTGTAGTCTGGGTAGTAGAGGGAATGAGCTACAGAGTGTGGACATGTGATCAGAGAATAAAACGCTTGAAACTGAGATAATGAAGGGATCACAGTTACTGATAATGACAAGGTGTAGGGTACGACTGCATGAATGAGTAAGTTCAGAAGGAGTGGAAGACATGATCATTGGAGGAGTTGAGGTCAAGGAACTAAGAGGTCAAGATCATGTATGTAGATATTGTTTGGCATCACTGAGAATTATGACAGGCAGGACTGGCTGCATAATTTGTGAGGCTCAGGACAAAATGAAAATTCAAGCGCCTTTATTCAAAAATCATTATTAGGAATTTCAAGACAGTGACAGCAGAGCATTAAACCACGTGCAAGTTCCTCTGAAGTGCGAATCCCTCTGCAATGGCACACTGGCACACTGTGCACACCATGAAGCTGGCCCTGCAGACTGGGACAGCCCTGGAGAGAGTAACAGTCATCCGGGGACTGAAATCTTCAGGGAGGGACGGGTGTGACCCAAGGGTCCAAGATGACTGCAACAACATGTGGGTGTGAGGTCAGAGTGATAGGTTTTCAGGGAAGAGGGCAATGAGAACAGAGAAGGACATCTCCCTCACCTCCAGGTGAGAAGTCTGCAGGGAAAGCAGCATCCTGGGTTTCCATTAGAGCAAGAAGGTGAGGGAAAAGCTCAGAGAAGAAGCTGAATTTACAGGGGATTTTGTGGATGAACCATGGCTGCCAAGGGCACACAGAAAGTTTTCAGGAGTGGGGAAAGTAGGAGATGAGGCCAGACAAGGGCCAAGCAGAACTGATGGGGATTAGTGTCAGGATGAGCACGGACAGACCTGGGAGTCCTGACATCCTGGTGATGGCTGAGGTGAACCAGGATAAAGGGTGGAAGGGATGTGACGGGTCCTGGTGGGCTCTAGATGAATGGTGTTGATGAGGCAGTAGACGGTGGTGGGAGGACGTGTTGGGGATCCCATCAGGAACAGGCAGAACCCTGGCAGCAACTGTGAGGTCCTCTAAGGGGAGTGAGTCTGGGGATGACAGACGATCACAAGTAGGACAGTGGTGCATGGCAGAGTTTTGGGTTTTTTTTTTTTAATTGTTTTCTGGGAATTCCCTGGTGGTCCAGTGGTGAGGACTCTGTGCTTCTACTGCAGGGGCACGGGTTCAATCCCTGGTGAGGGAACTAAGATCCCGTCTACCGTGCGGCACAGCTAAAAAAAAAAAAAAAAAGTGTTTTCTAAACTTCAGGTACTCCTGGGAGAGAGTATATAGAGTGGGAAATCAGAGAACAAAGATAAAACCCTGGGGAAAGGAAGAAAGAAGCCAGAAAGCACATTGAAATCAAGCAGCCAGAGAGGCAGAAGGGAGTGTTGGGGGAAAGCATATAGGGATTTCAAGAAGGAAGAATGTCATCTATAACCAAGAAGCCAAAAAAGACTGAGAATTGTTACTAGGCTTAATAAAGTGACAGTTATTGATCTTTTCATATATAACTAAGAATCCTGATTAAATATAATCTACATGAGGTATTTTAGTCCTACCTGATCTCCCCATTCATTAATCACGGGCATATTAATATCATCAATAAATATAGTCATTTTTCTGCCTCCGGGCGGCCCATATGTGCTTCCCATCCTCTTATCCACATAGCTTTCAATTGTTCTCTAGAGAAAAGGAAATGGTCTGTCTTATGCATTACATTTCAATCTATTTCTAAAAGTGATGAACATGCTTTTCAGAGTAGAATATAATTGACTTATTTGTTTAATATGTGTAAATATTGTTATTAAAATAAATATTGCAAACTTAAAAAAATAAGTTGGAATATTAATCATTAATTTATATTAAAAGACACTCCAATGTTCAGCTTCAGCTTCAGTATTAGGCCAAAACATGCTATTTGGATTTGGCCTCAGTGTCAGCCTTAGGAAGGTTAAACAGCTGAATGCCAACTTCAACACCAATTCTTTTGAGATAAATATATATATACAGTCAGCCCTTCATATCCACGGCTTCCACATCCTTGGATTCAACCAACTTCCATCAAAAGTATTTGGAAAAAAAATCTCAGCAAGTTCCAAAAAGCAAAACTTGAATTTGTCTCACACTGGAAACTATTTACATAGCACTTACATTGCATTTACAACTATTTACATAGAATTTACATTGTACTAGGTATTGTAAGGAATCTAGAGATTATTTTGGAGTATACGGAAGGATGTGCACAGGTTATATGCAGACACTACCCATTTTATGTAAGGGACTAGAGCATCCACAGATTTTGATGCCAGCAGGGATCCTGGCACTAATCCCCCATGGATACAGAGGGACAACTATATATATATATATATATCAATGTTTTATTTGCATACAGATTTTATTGTATCAACCACTTAATATATTTAATATGATAATGACTACAGCAAGTGATGGGTTTTACCTGAAACATCATTGGTTCTGTGGCAGATGAAAAGTTTAGACTTTTAGATAACTGTATTTCAGGGTCATATTTTTTCAAATAGGCCTTAATCATTACAGTTTTTGCAGTTCCCTGCTCCCCCGTGAGTAAAACAGCCTGCAATCATAGGATAATCATGTTGAAAGGTGTTATAAGATGTTTAGTTTTAAATATATTAAGGTTCTAGTAGCCATTCTTTCATTCTATAAACTAATACAACTAATTTTTGATTACTTTTAAGAATTAGACCTACATCAAAGTAAATCCTAGTGGAATTAAAGATTTAAATGTAACATATATGCTATAAAAGTGCTGGAAGAAAGTGTGGGTGAGCAGTCACGTAACCATGGGAAGGACTTTGTAAGCAGATACCCACTTTCCTTAGCACGCTGGAAGTCAGCATTTCAGGGAAGATTGAGTTGGAGTGAATCTTGGGACCTGGAGTTCATTTACCAAACAGGTTTCCCTGAAATGACACCACCTCTGGCCCCTTGTACTTTAATTTTTCCACCAATAGTTGTAAAAAGGGATGTGTTTCTTACATGGTTTGCAATCATCTAAGAAACTGAAAACTAAAATATTGCCTGCCATATCAGTAAACGAGGATGTTGCAGCCATGAAGCCATTACATTACAGCCACCCAGACGGTGCACTCTGAGGAGACTCAGGAAGAGAAAACACAGGATACTGGCCCCAGATAGCTGAGGTGCATACCAAAGGGATGATTTCAGTGAGCCCAGACTCTTGCATCTTCCCATACCCAGAAAAGCGCTAAATTCCATAACTTGAGATGTCTGGGCTTTTTTTCATTAACAGTAATTCTTTGATGTTCCATCTACCTGGTCTTCTGTTGCAAAAACTTCTGTATATTCTGGCTTCCCCCCACCCGCCTTGTCTCTTTGGAACATTTTTCTCAGTGCTATCTGAGATGCTGTGTCCCAGGCTGGAAGTCCTAAGAATGTCCACCAAATAAAACATAACTCTCAACTTTTAGGTTGTGCATTTTTTTTTCAGTCGACAGAACTATCAAACTTACTTTATGCTGTTTTGCAATGGTGTCTACCAAAAAATTTGTTCTAACATTGTCAACATTTGGAACCAAAATTGATGAATATTCCGGAACACTGTCAGTTGGATAATAATATGGCTGAAGTTTCTTACTCCAATGCTCCCAATCACCTATACAATAATTAAAACTGATCTTAATAAAACTGCATTCTTCAGAACTTATCTCAATACAAAACACAAGTGCTATAACCAATTAACAGAAATATATAAACAGTTAAAACATTTTTGTAAAACACGTTAACATATCTGCTTATCTAATGTATGTGGCATTTGATAATTTAAATTTGTTTTTGCCTCTTTACAAAGTCAGCTTTAAATTGCTAACTATTTATCTAGAGAGCTCTTGGTCTGAAATGGAATTACAACCAATGATATGTTTAGTATCTATTAGGAAAACCACATTAACTAAAAGGATGGGAAAGACCAAAAAAGGGATTGTAGATTACTGGACATAGGATGTTTGCCATGAGAAATGGGAAAAAATAAACCTGGCCCTGAAACTAGTGTTAATAATGTGCCCAAATTCCTGACTTATAGTCACTGCTAATTTACTGACTGATATTATTGTTATAATAATTATTGTAAGTGCATTTCATCAATTCTAAGAAAAATATTTTATTTACATTTTATCATCTCTGGAACCTCCTTTCAATCTATTATGTCAGAATCGCTGCTGGCCATGCAAACTTGATGAGAGATGTTCATACTGTTGCCATTTAAATCGAATGACTTGCATTGTTGGTATTGCATTCTTGAATTTAACTGCCATTTTAAAGATCTTCCAAAAGATACCATGATTCAGAATTGTACCAAAAAAGTTACTGTGTATACAGAATGCATGGAAAGAGAGCAGAGGAGCACACATTTGATAGTAGCAAAGCAAACATTCATCATTGGGGGAATAACCTCAATTTCAACTTTCCTTGCAAATTATGGAGTTCTATGGTTAGGTGCATGTTTAACTTCTAAGAAACTGCCAAAGTGTTTTTCAAAGTGGCTGTATATTGTGTACCATTGTGTAGTTAGCAAAGTGGATATACTACTGGATGTGAGAGCTCCACTTGTTCCACATTCTCTCCAATATTTGGTATTATTAACCTTTTAATTTTAGCCATTAAATTAATTAGACTTTAGTCATTCTACTGGCTGTGTAATGATTTGGATTTCCCTGATGACCAGTCATGTTGAATATCTTTTCATGTGCTTTTTTCACCATTCATAAATCTTCTTTGGTGTAGCATCTATTTAAAATTATTGCCTATTTAAGAAATTTGGATTGGCTGTCCACTTATTATTGAATTGCAAGAGTTCTTTATGTATTCTGGATAAAATTCTTTTATCAGATATATATTTTTCAAACATTTCTTCCCATTCTGTGGCTGGAATGGGAACTTTATTTTCATAGTGACTTTAAAATAGATTTTAATTTTAATTTTAATGAAATCAGGATGTATGAGTGCTCCAACTTTGTTTTTTAAAAATTGATTTGGTTATCCTAAATCCTTTGCATTTCCATAAAATTTTATAATTCAGTTATAAATTTCAACCAAAAAAAGTCTATTGGGATTTTCACTATGATTGCACAGAATCTATAGATCAATTTGGAGAGAAATAACATCTTAACAATACTGAGTTTTCTGATTTGTAAACGTGATTTATCTTTCCATTTATTTAGGACTTCTTTAATTTCTCTCAGCAATTTTGTGGTTTTCAGTATACAAATCTTACACATATTTTGTTAAATTTATCCCTATATATTTCATTTTTTAATGCTATTTTAAATGGTATATTAAAATTTCAATTTCCAATTTGTTGTGAGCATGTAGAAATACAAATTATTATTATATATTGTTCTTTCATTCTGTGACCTTGATAAACTCATTTACTAGTTCTAATTTTTTCGAGGATGGTTATATTATCTGCAAATAACGAGAGATTTACTTGTTCTTTTCCAATCTATAGGTATTTCATTTGTTTGTTCATGTTTATTTATTTACTGCCTTATTGCACTGGCTAGAACCTTTAGTACAATGTCTAATAGAAGTGGTGAGAAAGGAATATTCTTGTCTTGTTCATGATCTTGGGAAGAAAGTATTCAGTCTTTCACCATTAAGTATAATGTTAGCTTTTTTGCAGATGTTCTTTATCAGAATGATAAAGTTTCTATTCCTAGTGTACTGTTTTATCATGGAAGGATGTTAAATTTCATCAAATGCTTTTTTTAAAATTATTTATTTATTTTGGCCATGCCAGGTCTTAGTTGCAGCATGTGGGATCTTCGTTGTGGCATGCGAGCTTCTTAGTTGCGACATGCAGACTCTTAGTTACGACAGGCATGTGGGATCTAGTTCCCCAACCAGGGATTGAACCCAGGCCCCCTGCATTGGGAGCACAGAGTCTTACCACTGGACCACCAGGGAAGTCCCCAAGTGCTCTTTCTGCAATGATTCAGAGGACTATATAATTTGTTTGGTTTTTAGTCTATTAATATAGTGAATTACATTGACTGGTTTTTAAATGCTAATCCAACCTTCCATCCCTAGAATAAATACCCACTGGAACTCAATATGTTATCCTTTTATATACTATTGGATTTCATTTCTTAAAATTGTATTAAGAAAGGTGTGTCAATATTCCTGAGGGATAATGGTCTATAGTTTTCTTTTCTTGTAATGTCTTTCTCTGTTTTTGGTATCAGGACAGCACTTACAAACCCTTATAAAGTGGGATGGGAAGTGTTTCTTCCTTACATTTTCTATATTTTGGAAGAGTTTATGTAGAATGAATTGGTATTATTTCTTCCTTAAGAATTTGATGTACTTCACCAGTGAAGTCATCTGGGCCTGCAGTTTTCTCTGTGGGAAGGTTTTTAACTATAAATCAAAAATTTTTAGTAGATATAGGGATATTTAGGATATCTATTTCTTCTTGATGAGGTTTGGTCATTTGTGTCTTTCAGAGAATTTATCCATTTCATCTACATTGTCAAATGTAGTTTCATAACATTGTTTCTAATATTCACTTCTTATTTTTTAATGTCTTTAGGGTTTGTACTAATGTTCCCTCTTTCATTCTGAATCATGGTGATTTATGTCTTCTCTTTTTTTTCCCTGATATCTCTGGTAAGAGATTTACGAATTTTATCGATCTTTTCAAAGAACCATCTTTGGATTGGCTCTAGATTCTAAGAGAATTCATAGCTAGATTTAAGGGTGCATTTAATTGTTAGTTTCTTTTAGGGAGAGGTGAGCTGGGCCCTACCACACACAGGAGGCTAGGGGGCTGAGGTGACAGCACTGGACTTTGCCGAGTCTGCTACGTGTAAGTAGGATCCCATCTGCTTGGTTCATTCTCTGTTTATTCTGACATTTCCAACAGAGAAGTTCTAAGACTGATCTGTCATGAGCATTACTATGCTTTGCAACATGAAGAATCTGTGTTCTCTATACGGCTACCCTTCCTCTTCAAGCAAGAGAAAATAGATACTGTAAGAAGTGTTGCTAACTTATTTATGTTAGATTTCACTGAGACCACTGCAAAAGAAGGAGAAGTCAAGAGTTTCTATAACTGTTCCCAGCCTGGCCCATATGCAAAATCCTACTGTTCCTTGCATATATGCCCTTTAAAAATGGTATTAGCAATTATGTTATTCATGATTGGCTTAATATTTCCCCACAGAAGAGTTTACGGAGTTTATCTTTTTCCCATTAAAAAAAATGTCATTTTGTTTCAGGTATAAGTCACTGTGCTTACCATAATCAGTAACATAAAACTCATACATGGTTTGATTTGTGCCCTTAGGTATTTCTGGTAAGTCTAACTTGCTTTCATGATTTCGTAAAAAGGCTTCAAGCTTGTCTCTGCTTTCCAATTCCAGAAGGGCTCCTAAACTCCACATTAGAGCAAACACAAATAATTTATGAAGATGTTCGACACATGAAATGCCACCTTCTTCTTTGGAGGGAATTAAACCTTCCAGAAGATTGAGAGACTGAAAATATTTAAAATACAATAAAATAAACTTTTATATTTAGATATTTTAAATAAACATTTAAAAATGATAATAAATTTAAAAGGAGAGAAAGAGAGAAGAAAACAAATATATCTCCAGATATTGCTTGATCAGTGTCCTACAGCTAGCAGCATTTAGAAGAAAGGCCATTCTGCTTTAGGCAGACTGCATGATCTAGCAGAAAGGACACCAAACTGGGAATCTGGAGGTGCCCCAGCTCACGCCACTAACATCTCTGAGTCTCAGTTTCCTGATCTCAAAAGCAAAAGGCCTAGACTAGATGTTTCCTAAGGTAGTTTCTGGTTCTAAAGTTTGGTTATTCCAAATTTTATAGATCAAAGATTTTATTTATTTTAACATGTTGTAAGGCTCAGCAAATTGTGCCCCAGGGGCCAGCCACCTGTTTGGCAAATAAAGTTTTACTGAAACCAGTCACACTCGTTCATTGTGTCTGGCTGCTTTTGCAATGCAACAGCAGAGCTGAGGGGCTGAGACAGAAAGTTGTGCAAAGTCTAAAACACTTATTTGCCCCTTTAATAAAAAGTGTGCCAAACCCCATATGGCATCAGAAAGAAATGTATCTACAGTAAGACATCCTTTGTCTTTCATAACAAAATTATTTCAAGATAAGATTTGCACTTACATTTGGGCCTCATGTATCAGTTCTAAGCTACCCACCCTCCCTGACTGACGTCCCTCACACTAAGAGAGAATCAAAGCACTAGAATGGGATAATGAGAGATCACCTATGGACTAGAATCAGGAGAGCCTCTGAAAAATCTATGACTAGTTCTGTTTCTTCCAAAGACTAATAAGAAAAACTGAGAAGAGGGGGAAAAACATAATTCTACAAACTACTTGGAGAATTGTTCAAAGGTTTTCCCTATCTAATATATATAGTAAATTTGCAAAGCCAAGACTGCCACCCAAATTTTCCTGCCTGCCACCAGCTCATTGTTGTGCTTTTCTGTAGAACTTCCAGCTTTATTTATTTAGTCTACTCTCATTTTTGGACACTCTTTCTGGGAAGGTTATACTAAGCTTGACGGTGGGAAAGACAGTTCATTCCTCTTCCCCTGACAATACCGCCCTGGGAAGTGAAACTCATGAAGAGATGGCAGTAAGAGCGTCAATAAGATCTTTAATAGGAATCAAATTTCTCAGAGCCTTCACCTCCACATCACAAAAAGATTTTGATGGGACTGTGTGAATTTTCCATTTCAGATACCTAAAAACTGCAACTGAGTGGTGGTGGGGGGGGGGGAATCTCACATCTAAGTAGTGAATGTACAAAGAAAAATACTTACTTGCACAATATAGTTGCACTCTAAGAGTTGCATTTTCGGATTGAGGTTCAGTTTCATAAATGTATATATATCCTCAAATATTTTATCATACAGACTTAGGAATACAGAAGCTTCCTGTATAGTACGTTTCTTCAACCACGCCTGCAGCAAAGAAACAGAGTCTCTGTTTATAAGAGAGTGAGACGTGGATATACACTGAACGCGCTTCTGCGGGTCTGTCGTCCCCACCTGCAGTATTGGCCTCCAGCTGAGAGCAGAGCTGCTGATGTAGACCATGCCCATCCTAGAAACCGTGGCCGGAGAGGCGTTCTCAATATTGTGGACTTCAAACAAAAGCTTACAGTTAGGGGCCATGGGGATGCGATCGCCATTGGCCAGTGTGAGGGTTTTGTTGTCATCCAACACGGAATTTAAGTTCTCGATCCAAATGGCATCAACAGGGCCGTCTAAAATGAGGAAAATGTTTTCACCTGCCAATAATGAAAACAGAAAATCACTTTTCACCTGCAGATAATCAAAACAGAAAATTAAACCAATACTGTGTTATTGATAAACTGGCAGGGGAAAAGAATGATCACCAGAAAAGAGTTTATGTGTACCTTTTTTAGCTTTTAATGTTTTTCTCCACAGAGTAGAAAAAATCCCATCTGTCCAGTCATTGGTCGCCGTGTCCAGTCTGCCAAACATCTGAGGAGCCGTAATAGCTTTTGGATTCATTCGCATTTCTCTATGAGGCCTTCCGCATTCTGTTAGTGCCTTCATCAGGATTGTTATAACGGTTGTCTTCCCAGAACCACTGGGCCCAAGAGTCATCAAACCATGGCGTACCAGAGACGTCTCATATAACTACACAATGAGATAATCAATTGAAAGATGTAACTTATGAGTCTCTTGCTGACATTCATAGAAGTTGTGTGCAGAAATTTTAAAAGCTTTAAATAGGTTTTTCATTAAAGTAATTTGTTCACTATTTAAAAGAAGAGAATATGCCCCCCAAAAATGTTTTTTTTTGTTTTACTAGAGGTGGATAGCAAATGAGCGGCACGTTATAAAATGATATAAGTGATAAAGTAATGACAATGTGGAATTTTAATTACATTTTGGAAATAATTAATTCAGGATCTAGTTTTGGGGTCTCAATCTACTGTTCCTTGTGATTTTAGTTTGCTGATGCATAAGGAGCAGTTTGTGTGGTGCTATTGCCCCCCGGTGGTGGAAAGCAGCAATACAAACCAACTCAACCAAGACCCAAGTTAAACACGCACCAGCCTTCTGGTTCCCCAGAAGCACAGCTCGAGGTGAGGGTTCCTGTGCAAGTGAGTGTTCACCAGGGAAACTTTTAATGGAGTAAAGGAAGCAGGAAAAAATGGGGAGAGGTCAAACAAGGTGTGATTGAGGACAAAATCCTGTAGCAGGGAGACTTAAGACTGGCCCTGCGGGGCACTCTGGAACATAAGTTACACCTCTGTGTTTGTTCCATCTGGAAGCAGGAGAGCTTGACTTTCCTACTGCATCACCCACAAGTCCTTCACTAAAGAAGGTTGTTTCGGGAGCAGGGGAAAATTAACTCCCATGCACTGCCTGCGCTTTGTGCCTGCCAAAAAATGTGGGGTTGGTGAACCCTCCTGCAGAGAGTGGTATATATATGTGGGATTGGAATCACAGTGTTAGAAGCCGGGGAAGGGGCGCATGGATATGGTAAAAGAGATTCAAGGAGACATAGTAAGAACATGGACGGCGTCTATTACAATATCCTGTCTATCTTTTCTTTTAATAAAAATAACAATTCAAAGGTCTCACAGCTGATCAGAGGTAAAATTTGAGTTATCCTCCTAACATTTTAGGTAGAAATGTATTACCTCTGTAATCCACAGTTTAAAAGCAGCAGAGGCACTGGCCATATTATACTCAACAGTGATGTGTTTGACATTAAACAAAAACACAATATTCTAGTGCCCCACCAACTGAGGTGACTAAGATTTCAGTACTCAATATACTGTATACATATCACATGTAAAATTATGTTTTCCCAGAAATTTGAAAAAAATGTTTAATGGTTTCCAAAACACAGATGATGAAAAATATTTTGATTTTTTTTCCCTATATATTTCCTTGTAAGATTTGGATCTGTCTCATACACTTGAACTGCTTACGATGTGGCAAGAAGAGTAAGTTAAAAAAAGAATCGCTCTTTTTCAAATGCAGTTTTTAACACTCTCCACAATTTCGGCACCTTCATTTTCCAAAAGCCCTGGAAAATACCCCCAATGCATCAAGCTCATGGGGATTTAATTCAGCGTCTCTGCTACAGCTTCTTGGCTCTGCTTGGTAAAATCATTGGTAGGTTGTCACAAGGATGAAATGTTAGGGACAGAAACACACCAAGAGACACAGGCAAAGGATTGAGTTTAGGTGTGAACATGCCCACACACAAAGCAGGAGCAAAGTACCACGCCCAGATTCCTCAGGCTCCATGCCCTATGAAGGCCCCCAGCTATGGGAGATGCTGCCCGACTGGCACAAGAGCCAGCTGGGTCATTCCATCTCCCTGCGTTTTTATAACCTACTATCCCCTCCCAACTGTTCTCGAGATTCTGGTTACCACCTAACCTAACCTCATCAGGTGTAAGTAACTTCAGTAACTGCTTGATTAGTATAAATCTACACTAACATCCCTGGGACCAACACCTCTCACTGAGGACTCTTCTTGCAATGATGTGTTTCAATTTAGTTTCAACGTTTACATTAAGTAAGACTAATTTCACAAGTTCTTCTCTTCAAATGACAATCTTTAACAACTCCCACTGCGCATCATACTGATAACAGATTAAAAATGTTTTACCTGCACAAGTTTGAGATTCCAGGGTGGGTGGTTAATCAAACCTTCCAGTTGAACCTGGTTGGTTATTGCAGCTTGCAGTTCCACGTAAGTATTACTATCTAGTTGTAATCCTGGAAACAGGTCATTGATTAAGCTGAGGAACAGGGGTTCATCTTCATCAATCTAAGGTGGCAGAGAACAAATTTACTCACTCAGTCAACAACGAAGCTTGTAGCAGAAGCTCACAGCACTTATCACTTCATGCCCAAAGAACCATTTTATTACTCTCCTAGCCACATGTGTATGCTCTAGTACTTTCTCCCAAACACCACCACGGAAACCACGTTACCTATGGCATTGCACCCAAAGTTCCCTGGCATTCAAGGTCTTCTCCAGTCTACTGCTCCAAGGTCTGATCTCATTTCTTTATCCTATGAATGTTCTGCTTCCCACAGACAGGTATATGCACTAACCTTAAAAACATGCAAGTAATAGTCCCAATCCCATAAGAAGAGAGTATTAATACTTCACTTAAATTAGGAAAAGATCTGTAACCCTGCATGTTACAGGGTTACATCTGGCTCATCCAACACTGGCTGGAAAACTGCATCAGAGCAGCGTTCTGTCTCTCTTGAAAGCAGCAGGTTGGAGTAAATGGACTCCAATCCTTATTTACCACATCTTTAATACCGAGATCACCCCATGCCCAACTGCTGACCCCCTCTGAATTTTTCCTTATTCTCTGGTGGGGGAGGGTCTCCGGATACTTTCTGGAACTCTCGTCTAGAAGTTTCAGGAGTACCATTATTAATGGAGGCAGTGAGCTATACTCTGGAGGGAGCAGAGGATTTAGCATCAGAGAGTCTCGTGGACTTTTGTTCCAGCTTATCAACTGACTGTGATTATGGGTGAGTCCTACACACGTGCCTCTCCCGTAAGGAAAATGGCAATAAGCACGATAGCTGCCCATATCCCCCAGAGTGGCTGTAAGACTCAAACAAGACAATACCCCTGAATAGGTTTTGTAATAGTCATGAACTACACGGATGTTAGTTGTTAGTTTTGTAACTAGAATGCGAGCTCCTAAGATCCATTTCTTTCTCAACCTTGTACTCCCAGGGCATGGACATGATACGTAGCATATAGAGGCCCCTGAATAAAAGCCACATGAACCTGTCTGTCAACCAGTTTAAAACAACCTGGCTGTAATTGTGACAAGCATGAAATCGGTGAAATAATTATTATACTCTCTACAGCAAACTTTTAATGCATATTTGGAAAACAGAAATGGTGTTGGTGTTTTGGGAGAGACATAGCTAGCTAAGCTAGTCACATACAGAGAAAGCGAAAAAAGCTTTCATGGTTCCCTATGAATCCAGATTTTCATATTTAGAATCTGTGTTACATTATGAATAATGGACTGACATTTGGGGGCTGGAGCCCACTGATGAAGCCTGTTTCACGGCACACAACTGATAAAAGGATGCATTTCCAGCCCATGTGGGTCATACAAAGCCATGGGGTTTTTTTGTGGGGGAGGGGGGTTGCCTTCCTCTGAAAGCTCAGCTCAGTGGTAACTTCCCTGCAATTTTTTTTTTCTTTCCATGCCCACACGGCATGTGGCATCTTAGTCCCCAACCAGGGACTGAACCTGTGCCCCCTGCAGTGGAAGCGTGGAGTCCTAACCACTGGACCGCCAGGGAAGTCCCACTTCCCTGCAATTTTTAATGTTAACAGCTTCACATGAGCCAACCCCCACTTGTCAGCCAGGTCAAAATCCTGAAAGAGAAATTAATTCAGAGAAGAAAGATACCAATTTAGAAAGGTTCATATCTCTTAGTCCTCTCATGACGGTGCTTAATTCACTATCTTCTGGTCTGGCTCTTTTTTGAGATCCAAGTGTCCTCAGTACAGATAGAATATTTCTCAACCCAAAGTCATAATGAACCTAAGATGAGAAAAGAAAGAAAAAAGATTATTCAATTGAAAAATTCTAAATGTAGACTCACTATGTATTACATATAGGTAGATATTCTGATACTTATATACTATAGTTTTGGAGTGGCTGAGTGGCAAAGTTTTATTAGCTCAATTCTCCCGCCCTTCCTTTGACTGAAAAATGATCACTCCACTGGAAAGATCAAGCTGTATGATACAGTGTTCACACCTTAAATATCTTTTGAGAACAATACAGTCTGATAGTCTGAGTGGCAACCATTTAAAATGCATGACCAACAGGTTACATACTATGTGATTCCCTTTATGTAATATTCTTGAAATAACAAAATTATAGAGATGTAGAAAATATTAGGGCTACAAGGGGCTATAGGGATTTGGGAGAGAGGTGAGTGTGGCTATAAAGGGGTAGCAGGAGGAAACCTTGTGGTGATAAACAGTTGTGTATGTTAACTGTGATGGTGGTTATATGAATCTACACATGTTTGCATAGGACTACACACACACAAACACACACACACATGAGCGCATGAAAAATTGGTGAAGTCTTAGTAATTTCTGTTTATTGTACCAATGTTGATCTTCTGGTTTGGTTATTGTACTATAGTTATAAGATATCAACACTGTGAGAAGCAGGGTGAAGAGTGCACAGGACCTCTTGTACACTTCTTTGCAACTTCCTGTGAATCTATAATTATTTCAAATTAAGAAAGTTTTAAAAATACGTAATTAGGGGGCTTCCCTGGTGGCGCAGTGGTTGAGAATCCACCTGCCAACGCAGGGGACACGGGTTCGAGCCCTGGTCCGGGAAGATCCCACACGTCGCGAAGCAACTAAGTCCGTGCGCCACAACTACTGAGCCTGCGCTCTAGAGCCTGCGAGCCACAACTATTGAAGCACGCGCACCCTAGAGCCCATGCTCCACAACAAGAGAAGCCACCGCAATGAGAAGCCTGTGCACTGCAACAAAGAGTAGCCCCTGCTCGCCACAACTAGAGAAAGCTGGTGCACAGCAAAGAAGGCCCAATGCAGCCAAAAATAAACTAAATAAATAAATAATTTTTTTAAAAAAATAAAATAAAAATACGTAATTAATAGGTCAAATTAATTATAAATATACTTTAGAAAAGAGTCAAGGAATTTTTTAACTCCCTAATTAGCATGTATCAAGGTAAAATTGCAAAGTTAAAAAACAAGTTTTCAGCTAGGGGGAAAATAGATATACAAAGTTACCTGTTTAGTAAGTTGCTCTTCACAGAGTTTGTAAAGTACATAAAACTTTTGAGCCAAGATAACATTTTCAAGAAAACCACAGCTTGCAAGTTTAACTCGCATAATGATCTGAAAATTAATACAGTGAGATTTTTCAACTTTAGTGAAAAACAGGTAAAGAACATAAACTGTATTATGCTTTTAAATCCTGATGCATACCTGTCTATCAGGAACCATCATAGCAACAGTTCTAAATTGAATTTTTAAGTTCTCTGGTAGTTCCTGGCGCCCAGCATATCCAGGGTTCTAAAAATTAAAGTTATTTAATTTTAATTGTTGATATAATTTTCATTTCATGAATACAAATACATTTCAAATCCCTAAGTCAGATTCTAAGAGGGTATTGAAAAACATTAGATTCATAAAATGTCCCTATTTTCACAAAAATGTGTAGTGGATCATCCATATTTATTAATGTCACATCATTCCCTCTTACATAGTTCCATTTTTGTTATACTAATAAAGTCACACACATGCACAACACACACACACCACTCTGTGTAGCAAAAATTAAGTATCTGTGTATCTATTTATTAAGAAAATAGAGGAGATTAACCAAGATGGCGGAGTAGAAGGACGTGCTCTCACTCCCTCTTGCGAGAGCACCAGAATCACCACTGGCTGCTGGACAATCATTGACAGGAAGACCCTGGACTTCACCAAGGAGGATACCCCGCGTCCAAGGACAGAGGAGAAACCACAGTGAGACGGTAGGAGGGGCGCAATCAGAGTAAAATCAAATCCCATAACTGCTGGGTGGGTGACTCACAGACTGGCGAACACTTATACCACAGAATTCCACCCACTGGAGTGAAGGTTCTGAGCCCCACGTCAGGCTTCCCAACCTGGGGGTCCGGCAACGGGAGGAGGAATTCCTAGAGAATCAGACTTTGAAGCCTAGAGGGAATTGATTGCAGGACTTTGACAGGACTGGGGGAAACAGAGACCCCACTCTTGGAGGGCACACACAAAGTAATGTGTGCATCGGGACCCAGGGGAAGGAGCAGTGACCCTGGGGGAGACTGAACCGGACCTACCTGCTGGTGTTGGGGGGTCTCCTGCAGAGGCGAGTGGTGGCTCTGTTTCACCGTGGGGATAAGGACACTGGCAGCAGAGGCTCTGGGAAGTTCTCCTTGGCGTGAGCCCTCCCAGAGTCTGCCATTGACCCCACCAAAGAGCACCGGTAGGCTCCAGTGTTGGGTTGCCTCAGGCAAAACAACCAACAGGGAGGGAACCCAGCCCCACCCATCAACAGTCAAGTGGATTAAGGTTTTACTGAGCTCTGACCGCCACAGCAACAGTCAGCTCTACCCACCACCAGAGCCTCCCATCAAGCCTCTTAGATAGCCTCAACCACCAGAGGGCAGACAACAGAAGCAAGAAAAACTACGATCCTGCAGCCTGTGGACCAAAAACCACAGTTACAGAAAGATAGAGAAGATGAAAAGGCAGAGGGCTATGCACCAGATGAAGGAACAAGAAAAAACCCCAGAAAAACAACTAAATGAAGTGGAGATAGGCAACCTTCCAGAAAAAGAATTCAGAATAATGATAGTGAAGATGATCCAGGACCTCGGAATAAGAATGGAGGCAAAGATTGAGAAGATGCAAGAAATGATTAACAAAGACCTAGAAGAATTAAAGAACAAACAAACAGAGATCACCAATACAATAACTGAAATGAAAACTACACTAGAAGGAATCAATAGCAGAATAACTGAGGCAGAAGAACGGATAAGTGACCTGGAAGACAGAATGGTGGAATTCACTGCTGCAGAACAGACTAAAGAAAAGAATGAAAAGAAATGAAGACAGCCTAAGAGACCTCTGGGACAACATTAAACGCAACAACATTCGCATTATAGGGGTCCCAGAAGGAGAAGAGAGAGAGAAAGGACCAGAGAAAATATTTGAAGAGATTATAGTCGAAAACTTCCCTAACATGGGAAAGGAAATAGCCACCCAAGTCCAGGAAGCGCAGAGAGTCCCATACAGAATAAACCCAAGGAGAAACACGCCGAGACACATAGTAATCAAAGTGGCAAAAATTAAAGACAAAGAAAAATTATTGAAAGCAGCAAGGGAAAAACGACAAATAACATACAAAGGAACTCCCATAAGGTTAACAGCTGATTTCTCAGCAGAAACTCTGCAAGCCAGAAGGGAGTGGCATGATATACTTAAAGTGATGAAAGGGAAGAACCTACAACCAAGATTACTCTACCCGGCAAGGATCTCATTTAGATTTGATGGAGAAATCAAAAGCTTTGCAGACAAGCAAAAGCTAAGAGAATTCAGCACCACCAAACCAGCTCTACAACAAATGCTAAAGGAACTTCTCTAAGTGGGAAACACAAGAGAAGAAAAGGACCTACAAAGACAAACCCAAAACAATTAAGAAAATGGTCATAGGAACATACATATCGATAATTACCTTAAACGTGAATGGATTAAATGCCCCAACCAAAAGACATAGACTGGCTGAATGGATACAAAAACAAGACCCATATATATGCTGTCTACAAGAGACCCACTTTAGACCTAGGGACACATACAGACTGAAAGTGAGGGGATGGAAAAAGATATTCCATGCAAATGGAAATCAAAAGAAAGCTGGAGTAGCTATACTCATATCAGATAAAATAGACTTTAAAATAAAGAATGTTACAAGAGACAAGGAAGGACACTACATAATGATCCAGGGATCAATCCAAGAAGAAGATATAACAATTATAAATATATATGCACCCAACATAGGAGCACCTCAATACATAAGGCAACTGCTAACAGCTATAAAAGAGGAAATCGACAGTAACACAATAATAGTGGGGGACTTTAACACCTCACTTACACCAATGGACAGATCATCCAAAATGAAAATAAATAAGGAAACAGAAGCTTTAAATGACACAATAGACCAGGTAGATTTAATTGATATATATAGGACATTCCATCCAAAAACAGCAGATTACACGTTCTTCTCAAGTGCGCACGGAACATTCTCCAGGATAGATCACATCTTGGGTCACAAATCAAGCCTCAGTAAATTTAAGAAAATTGAAATCATATCAAGCATCTTTTCTGACCACAACGCTATGAGATTAGAAATGAATTACAGGGAAAAAAACGTAAAAAGGACAAACACATGGAGGCTAAACAATACGTTACTAAATAACCAAGAGATCACTGAAGAAATCAAAGAGGAAATCAAAAAATACCTAGAGACAAATGACAATGAAAACACGACGACCCAAAACCTATGGGATGCAGCAAAAGCGGTTCTAAGAGGGAAGTTTATAGCTATACAAGCCTACCTAAAGAAACAAGAAAAATCTCAAGTAAACAATCTAACCTTACACCTAAAGAAACTAGAGAAAGAAGAACAAACAAAACCCAAAGTTAGCAGAAGGAAAGAAATCATAAAGATCAGAGCAGAAATAAATGAAATAGAAACAAAGAAAACAATAGCAAAGATCAATAAAACTAAAAGTTGGTTCTTTGAGAAGATAAACAAAATTGATAAGCCATTAGCCAGACTCATCAAGAAAAAGAGGGAGAGGACTCAAATCAATAAAATCAGAAATGAAAAAGGAGAAGTTACAACAGACACCACAGAAATACAAAGCATCCTAAGAGACTACTACAAGCAACTTTATGCCAATAAAATGGACAACCTGGAAGAAATGGACAAATTCTTAGAAAGGTATAACCTTCCCAGACTGAATCAGGAAGAAACAGAAAATATGAACAGACCAATCACAAGTAATGAAATTGAAACTGTGATTAAAAATCTTCCAACAAACAAAAGTCCAGGACCAGATGGCTTCACAGGTGAATTCTATCAAACATTTAGAGAAGAGCTAACACCCATCCTTCTCAAACTCTTCCAAAAAATTGCAGAGGAAGGAACACTCCCAAACTCATTCTATGAGGCCACCATCACCCTGATACCAAAACCAGACAAAGACACTACAAAAAAAGAAAATTACAGACCAATATCACTGATGAATATAGATGCAAAAATCCTCAACAAAATACTAGCAAACAGAATCCAGCAACACATTAAAAGGATCATACACCACGATCAAGTGGGATTTATCCCAGGGATGCAAGGATTCTTCAATATACGCAAATCAATCAATGTGATACACCATATTAACAAATTGAAGAATAAAAACCATATGATCATCTCAATAGATGCAGAAAAAGCTTTTGACAAAATTCAACACCCATTTCTGATAAAAACTCTCCAGAAAGTGGGCATAGAGGGAACCTACCTCAACATAATAAAGGCCATATATGACAAACCCACAGCAAACATCATTCTCAATGGTGAAAAACTGAAAGCATTTCCTCTAAGATCAGGAACGAGACAAGGATGTCCACTCTCACCACTATTATTCAACATAGTTCTGGAAGTCCTAGCTATGGCAATCAGAGAAGAAAAAGAAATAAAAGGAATACAAATTGGAAAAGAAGAAGTAAAACTGTCACTGTTTGCGGATGACATGATACTATACATAGAGAATCCTAAAACTGCCACCAGAAAACTGCTAGAGCTGATTAATGAATATGGTAAAGTTGCAGGATACAAAATTAATGCACAGAAATCTCTTGCATTCCTATACACTAATGATGAAAAATCTGAAAGAGAAATTATGGAAACACTCCCATTTACCATTGCAACAAAAAGAATAAAATACCTAGGAATAAACCTACCTAGGGAGACGAAAGACCTGTATGCAGAAAACTATAAGACACTGATGAAAGAAATTAAAGATGATACCAACAGATGGAGAGATATACCATGTTCTTGGATTGGAAGAATCAACATTGTGAAAATGAGTATACTACCCAAAGCAATCTACAGATTCAATGCAATCCCTATCAAATTACCAATGGCATTTTTTACGGAGCTAGAACAAATCATCTTAAAATTTGTATGTAGACACAAAAGACCCCGAATAGCCAAAGCAGTCTTGAGGGAAAAAAATGGAGCTGGAGGAATCAGACTCCCAGACTTCAGACTATACTACAAAGCTACAGTAATCAAGACAGTATGGTACTGGCACAAAAACAGAAACATAGATCAATGGAACAAGATAGAAAGCCCAGAGATTAACCCACGCACCTATGGTCAACTAATCTATGACAAAGGAGGCAAAGATATACAATGGAGAAAAGACAGTCTCTTCAATAAGTGGTGCTGGGAAAACTGGACAGCTACATGTAAAAGAATGAAATTAGAATACTCCCTAACACCATACACAAAAATAAACTCAAAATGGATTAGAGACCTAAATATAAGACTGGACACTATAAAACTCTTAGAGGAAAACATAGGAAGAACACTCTTTGACATAAATCACAGCAAGATCTTTTTGATCCACCTCCTAGAGTAATGGAAATAAAAACAAAAATAAACAAATGGGACCTAATGAAACTTCAAAGCTTTTGCACAGCAAAGGAAACCATAAACAAGACGAAAAGACAACCCTCAGAATGGGAGAAAATATTTGCAAATGAATCAACGGACAAAGGATTAATCTCCAAAATATATAAACAGCTCATTCAGCTCAATATCAAAGAAACAAACACCCCAATCCAAAAATGGGCAGAAGACCTAAATAGACATTTCTCCAAAGAAGACATACAGATGGCCACGAAGCACATGAAAAGATGCTCAACATCACTAATTATTAGAGAAATGCAAATCAAAACTACAATGAGGTATCACCTCACTCCTGTTAGAATGGGCATCATCAGAAAATCTACAAACAACAAATGCTGGAGAGGGTGTGGAGAAAAGGGAACCCTCTTGCACTGTTGGTGGGAATGTAAATTGATACAGCCACTATGGAGAGCAGTATGGAGGTTCCTTAAAAAACTAAAAATAGAATTACCATATGACCCAGCAATCCCACTACTGGGCATATACCCAGAGAAAACCGTAATTCAAAAAGACACATGCACCCGAATGTTCATTGCAGCACTATTTACAATAGCCAGGTCATGGAAGCAACCTAAATGCCCATCAACAGACGAATGGATAAAGAAGTTGTGGTACATATATACAATGGAATATTACTCAGCCATAAAAAGGAACGAAATTGAGTCATTTGTTGAGACATGGATGGATCTAGAGACTGTCATACAGAGTGAAGTAAGTCAGAAAGAGAAAAACAAATATCGTATATTAATGCATGTATGCGGAACCTAGAAAAATGGTACAGATGAGCCAGTTTGCAGGGCAGAAGTTGAGACACAAATGTAGAGAATGGTCATATGGACACCAAGGGGGGAAAACTGCGGTGAGGTGGGGATGGTGGTGTGCTGGATTGGGCAATTGGGATTGACATGTATACACTGATGTGTATGAAACTGATGCCTAATAAGAACCTGCAGTATAAAAAAACAAACAAAACAACTAATACTAAACTTTCATTGGGTTATTTGTATGGAAATATGTTAATATAAATGTTTCAGACATTACATGAAATTTCTAAAAATCTTATATTTGTATTTGTATGGAAATATGTATGGAAATATGTTAATATAAATGTTTCAGACATTACATGAAATTTCTAAAAATCTTATATTTGTATTTGTATGGAAATATGTTAATATAAATGTTTCAGACATTACATGAAATTTCTAAAAATCTTATATGTTCTGGTATAATGTTATAAGTAATAATCCTAGTTATTACTTTAAAATGTATATCTCAGAAATAACTAATTTTCTTGTCAACTGCATTATTATGAACTTTCATCAAATCTTTAACCGTGGTCATTTTTAAGTCTTTTGTCATTTACAGACAGTCCTGGGTGTACTCTGATGATTTTGCAAATATGTTCCTATAAAAGGGTTTCATCTTCAAGAAATTCATGGAAAAGACTCTGACAA
Organism: Balaenoptera musculus; assembly: GCF_009873245.2. Classification (NCBI taxonomy): domain Eukaryota; kingdom Metazoa; phylum Chordata; class Mammalia; order Artiodactyla; family Balaenopteridae; genus Balaenoptera; species Balaenoptera musculus. The sequence goes on from NC_045795.1 coordinate 35,932,897, forward strand.
GTACAGGTTTCTGGTAACTGACTGTACTGCTGAACTGAATGAATAAGCATTTTCAGAACTCTAATGAAAAACTGATGAACTCATAAAAGTGCTAACAAAAGATCAAGATGAAAAAAAAATTAATTACATGGGACTGAGTGAACTGATGAGGATGAGTATAATTTTTGTGACTTTCTGTCTGAATTTAAAAAAAAAAAAAAAATCCCACAAGGACTCAGAGGCAAAGAATATACAAATCAATTTTCACTGCAAAGTAAAGGAGCTGTTACAGTGGAGGATTACTGGACTGAATGTCAATATTATGACATAGTATGAGTGTGTGTGTTTCATGTTTGGTAATTGCAATCATTGTTGCTTTTGTTGTGGTCATCCATGTACAATGCTTGGTGTCAGTCTATTTATGTCTTGTAAAAATAAAATACAGTGTGTGTGTGTGTGAATAAAAAAAAAAAAAAAAAAAAGAAAATAGAAAAGGAAATAGAAAAGAAAACTGAATAAATACTGGGGTAATTATGATCTAAAATATGTTATCTAAAGAGAAGGAAAATTCAGGATTTCATACTAATCAGTTTACTTAGGTAATTTTTATTTCATCTCTTCAATTATCCTTTGCAGTCAGAATTATAGAGTTCTGTGGCTGACAAAGTACCATTTAAAACAAAAAACAAAAAACATGGGGAGGAAGGGAAATAAAGACAGGAATGTTGAGAAAAACATTGAAAAGGACAAAAGTAGAGGTGGAAAGGAAGCTAATAAGTAGCAAAAGTCTGAGGACAGGTCAGAACCAAAAGTCCCAAGGGAAAGGTTAGAGGGTTCAAAGGCAAGTAAGGCAAAGAGGAGGCAGTTATTTTAGGAAAGTGCAAGAAGAAACCTTCAGTCCCTGAGCATTTACTGGACACTGTCAATAGGCCAGATAACTTGCTAGGTGCTGGGAATACAAAGATTACTGGCTGCCTCTCAATACTCCTTTTTTTCATCCTTAGGCACAGAACCCCAGTTGCAAGCTGGGTGCATCACCACCAGGTTTAAAACCACATTTCCCAGCCTGCCTTGCAGCTGGTGTGATTAAATTCTACACTGTGAGTCACAAAGGGACACAGTGTATGAAATATCCTTGATGTCTGAAGGCAGTTGATTCAATCAACTGGCTGCAACAGAGATGCTTCTGTAGCATCTTGGATTATAAGATGGCCTTGAAGATGGAAACCATGATGGTGTAGAAACACTGAAGGATCTTAAGAGAATACATCCTTAGATGTTAAGCCACTATTTTTCATGTCTCAGTTATTCACAGCCTAATGCAATTATCTAATTGATATTTCCAATAGTATTCTTAATCCAAAGGGAACATTAAGATTCTTTTAAATTCTTCTGAGCCACAGCATCACACTGAGTAAACTTCATCTAATTTCCTGAGTGATAACTGATCACGTTAGGATTATTAATATTTACCCCCAACTGCTTAACTGGCAGAAATTAGAAAATTTTCTGATTTTTCTTCCTATAATTTATCTTTATCCACACAGGACATTTAAAACTCAGAGTACTTGTATTACCTTGCGACTTAGAGACTTAACAGAATAGAGATCATTTAAAAGCATTAAGTAAAACCAGTTCAACATTAACTTCACTTCTCCAATTTATAAACACCTCTATTTATTCATGCCTTTGGTCTTCTGTCTTTACAACATTGTATCACAGAGCTCTGCCCTCAATCACATGGTAACTGAATTTGTTACAATTCTTTGGTATAGGACCTTGTTGAATTATTTTGGAAATTTTAAATCATTTCCATCATCCTTTATTAAGTGTCAGAGAAAAGCCAAGTGTAGAGGTTAAGTAGTCAGGTTTTGATGTTAGACAGACAATAACATCTTTCTCTAACTAGCTGTGTGACTTGAGCAAGTTTTTAAAATTTCCCTGAGCCTCGGGTGTCTTGGTTATAAAATATCCGCCATACAAAATACTACGGGACTATACCTCACTGACCCTTCAAAGTTAGCTGTGGCCAAGTAAATTGTTTTAACCAATGGTTGTGACCTGTGTCACTTCTGGACAGAAACCCTAAGAACCAGAGCATAATTCTTCTTGTTCTCTTTTTCCTTTGCTACAGCAACCAGTAACGATTGAGACAGCACCAGAGTAAGGACATGTAAAGCACCCCCTGCCCTCTCCACCCCGACACCATCAACCGGAAGTGGACATGGGGCATGAGAGAATAATAAATCCTTGAGGTTTTAAACCACTAAAATTTGGGGGATTGTTATTGTAGCTTCCCCCCGGTCTGATACAATATATAAAATATTTAGCCCATCCCCTTACACAAAATTAGTGCTCAATAAACAGTAGCTATTTTCATCTTTAACATATCACTATTTTATCTTCTGTCTGGACTATTTTTACTACTCAAAAAAAAAATCATATAACAGGGACTATACTCTGACCCCTGGATTGTCAGTCATTTACCCACTGATATACGCTTACTTTTATTTAAGTCTGTAACAATTAAACCAATAAATTGCATTTAAAACCTATGTTCTTCAATCCCTTTTAAAATCGCATCAAAAAGTATAAAATACTTAGGAATAAACCTGACCAAGGAGGTGAAAAGAATGAAATAATGCCTTTTGCAGCAACATGGATGGGCCTAGAGATTATCATACTAAGTGAAGTAAATCAGACAGAGGAAGACAAATATCACATGATATCACTTATATGTGGAATCTAAAATATGATACAAATGAACTTATTTACAAAACAAAAACAGACTCACACAGACATAGAAAATAAATTTATGGTTACCAAAGGGGAAAGGGGTGGGGGAGGGATAAATTAGGAGTTTGGGATTAGAGATACAAACTACTATATATAAAATAGATAAAAACAAGGTCCTAGTATATCACAGGGAACTATATTCAATATCTTATAATAAGTTATAATGGAAAAGAATATGAAAAAGAATATATACATATATAAAACTGAATCACTTTGCTGTACACCAGAAAGTAATACAACATTGTAAATCAACTATACTACTTCAATAAAAAATTTAAAAATATATAAAACCTATGTTCTCACCATTGTTAAGAAGATTCCAAATTCTGGATTTAAATCAACACAATCACCATCAGAAAAAATGAACTGTTTTTTTCTCTCTTTTCTTGCTGTCAAAACAATGTAAATTTGTTGGGCTGCCACTGATAATACAGGCAATTCAATTCTGTTAAACTCATCAAAACAGCCCCAAGAACCTGACTGTGCCAGACCTGGTATGAAAAACAGTTAATCTGATAAGTTTTACTTTGTAATATACCTTCTTGATGGCAATCATTTCTCCAAAGCACTCTCAAACAATTTTACATCGAAATACAATTTATGTAAATTTCATACCTGACTGTTTACAAAGACTTAGTTAATTCCAGTGATATACAAAGGTTTAATTATTTGTACATCATCACCAAAACAATGAAAATAGTACACTGCCAAAATGAAAGTATAGACACATCATTACACCAGGGAAGCTGAAGGGTGACAAAAATTTGATTCAGTCTGGATGTGCCACCTCCAGTGGGGATGGGGGTGAAGCAGCCATAGTATTGGGGGAAATTAACAAAATAACGGATGCCCCGTCTGGGTCAGATCACTCTGTTCCTTTCTTGTTGCAATGAGAGAAATGCCAGGAAGCTAGGTGAGACAGAGAATGGTCAAAAGGATGTTTATTTATTTCTTACAAAACCCAGCACCAAGGAAGACCTGGATATTGGGAACATTGCTCCTGTCTATTCTCTAAGGAGGAAAACCTTCATTATCTTCAACTGCATGAAATGCTCTTCTTTCTTTTATTATTGCTTCCCCCCACCTACCCCCCCCCCCCCACACACACACTTTTTCTTCTCTCTCCTTTGGGAATTTCCATTACGTGGATATTGGAACTTATATATCTATCCCTATGGCCCTTAAATTTTTCTTTCAAACTTTCCATTTTTTTTGCAATGTACTCTCTTGGCTAGATATTCCAACTCAAGAGAGGTTTTTTGTTTTTGTTTTTTTCTCAATTTTTATTTTCAAATTCTGATTATTCCAATTGTTATTCTTTTCATAGCAGCTTATTTTTTCTTAAATTGGTTGTATGTGGTAAATTCTTCAATCTCTCGGAAGCCATTAATTTTAGTTACTTTTGCATTTTCTTTGGTCTCCTCTATTAATCAGTTAAGTGGTCAGTAGGTCTCTTTGCTGTTTGTGAGTGCCTCCTTAATGCCTTCAAATATTTTATGATACTTGGTTATCTCTTCATATGTGTGTATTTCCTCATTCCAAATGCAAATTCCTGTTTGCAGGATGCATGGCTGCCTCTGGCGATTTGGGGGAAGGGATGAGAGAGGCAGGAGAGCTTACCCTCTGGGTCTGGAGCATGAGGTCTGACCTGGTGCAGGGCTTGCCTCTCTGGCACAAGCCTCCACCTGGCACTGATCTTTGTCAGGACTCCCACTTCAGACCTTTTACATGGAGGAAAAATACTGGAGACAGCCACTTCCTTTTCTTTTTCTCTGCTTTCTGCTATAGTTTTGGCATTCTAGGATTTACCTTGTGCTCTAGTCTGCTTCTCTCAACCATCTTCAACCCTTAAGCCAGGAGTGATCCACAGAAGAACTTTCTCTTTGATTAAAAAGTGATTCTTTGGGTTTAATTTTTTTTAAAGGACAGGCAATTATAATGAATAATATAATGAATACCCATGTACCCACCTATCAAATCTTAACAATTTTGCTTCAGATTTCATCCTAAAGAATAAAATATTAGAACTACGGTTCAAGTCCATGTACGTCTCTCTTGGATCCACACTCCCTCCTTCTCCAGAGGTAACTTCTATCCTGAATTTGATGTCAATGGTTCCTATGCATGTTTTTAAACTACTGCTCTCATGCATGTATTCACAAACGCTACGTACTTTGCTCGTTCAAAATTTGTTGTGTGTGTATCTATTTTTCTATATATCTATAAAATACTGTACATATACAGTATAAATATATACAGTATACAATCAAATTAATAAATTTGATTTATTTGCTGTTCTCTGAAGCAGTGCTACCAACTTACACACACAGAAGAAGTACCAAGGGTTAGTTTCTATACACCCTTACCAACAGTGGTTTGTCAGACTTGTCCATTCTTACCAATTGGCAAGAGTGAGAATGCTATCCCATCATTGTTTTGTATTTCTTAATGATTTGAAGAAAATCCTTCTTTCTTTTTCTTTCTTTTTTTTGTTTTTGTTTTTTGGTCATGCCATGCGGCATGAGGGATCTTAGTTCCCCAACCAGGGATTGAATTGAACCCCTGTCCCCTGCAGTGCAAGCGCAGAGCCTTAACCACTGGACCGCCAGGGAAGTCCGAAGAAAATCTTTCTTAATGCTGGATATTAATCTTTTGTCAGCTATACATGTTAAAATATCTTCCCTCAGTCTGTAGCTTATTTTTTTCTCCTTCTTAGAGATGTATCACAAAAGACTGTAAAATTATATATATATATGTATATACACACAACACACGCACAACTGACCCTTGAACAATGCAGGGGTTAGGGGCATGGACATTCCACACAGTCAAAAATCGATATATAACTTTGCAGTCAGCCCTCCCATATCCATAGTTCCACATCTAGGTATTCAACCAACCTGAGATCGTGTAGTACTGTAGTATGTATTTAGTTTAAAAAAATCTGTGTAGGGCTTCCCTGGTGGTGCAGTGGTTAAGAACCCGCCTGCCAACGCAGGGCACGCGGGTTTGAGCCCTGGTCCAGGAAGATCCCACATGCCGCAGACTAAGCCCGTGTGCCACAACTACTGAGCCTGTGCTCTAGAGCCCAAGAGCCACAACTACTGAGCCCGAGGGCCACAACTACTGAAGCCCGCACGCCTAGAGCCCGTGCTCTGCAAGAGAAGCCACCCAATGAGAAGCCCGTACACGGCAAGGAAAAGTAGCCTCCACTCGCTGCAACTAGAGAAAAGCACGTGCACAGCAAAAAAGACCCAGTGCAGCCAAAAAATAAATTAAAAAAAAAAAATCTGTGTATAAGTGGACCTGCTCAGTTCAAATCTGAATTGTACAATGTATATATATCCAACAGGCAGGTAATTAAAGATAGGAGCTGGATGAACAATCCCATGGTATCTATTAAAGGGATATTCTCTTACCCTGTTTAAATGTATCAATCTTTTCTCTATAGTTTGTAATTTTTGTATAAAAAGTCCCTTTCTACTCTGAGAACAAAGATATTTGCCTTTATTACCTTCTAAAAGCCATATATGTTTTGCCTACCACATTTAAGCATTTAATCCCCAGAACTGATTTTTATACGTTATAGGGATCCAATTTTTATATACATAGGGATCCAATTTCCCTTGTTAAATATTAATCATCTATTGTACCAGAATGACTTATTGCAAAGTCTATCTCTTCATCTGGTTTTCAATACCACCTTTTTCCATATGTCAAGTGTCCCTGGCCTATTTCTGCATTCTCTACCATATTCCACTGGTCTATTTATCAACCCCTACCACACTCTCTTAATTATGTGCTAAATGATATCTTTCTGAAATTTTCATTTTCTTTTTTTTTTTTGTGCGTGGTTAATTAAAATAAAATTTATTTTGTGTGTTGACTTCATATTCAAGTAAACTTGCTAAATTCGACTTTCTATAGTTTTGTTGAATTTTCTTTACTGTCTACCAAATCATTTGTAAATAACTATATTTTATATTTCTTTCTTTCCAGTCTTTGTATTTTTGTTGTCGCTATTGTTGTTGTTCCTTACTGCAACTGGGCAGGATACATAATACAGTGATAAGTAGAACTAATAGTAATGGAAATCCTCATCTTATATCTCATCTCAAAGAAAATGCTTTCAAATTTTCAATAGTATGATGTTTGCTGGGGATGCCCTTTATCAAGTGAGCTATGTGGATGGATATCTGGGGGAAGAATATCAGGAATAGCAATCATATGGAGGAGGGAGTGTACTTCAGGATGTTTGGGAAACATCACAAAGGTCAAAGTGGCTGTAGTAGAGAGAGTGAGGGGACAGTATCGGGAGATGAGGTCAGAAGGTCACAGCCATGCAATGGGGAAGGAGCAGGTGTGACTGTATAAAACAATACAGGACCATCGTAAGGATTTCGGCTCCTATTCTCAGTGAGGCCAGTGCCCAGCTTTCAGCAGAAGAGTGTCATGATCTGACTTACAATTGGAAGGAACCAGTTTTGAGATTAGAATGGAGAGCACAAGGGTAAACTCAGGGAGACCAATTAGGAGGCTTATTGGAGTAGCACTGGTGAGAGATAATGATTGGCATGAACTAGGATGACAGCAGTGGGAATAATAGAAGGTGGCTGGTGTTGGATGTATTTTGAAGGTAGAGCTAATAGTGTTTGCTGACAGTTGGATGTGAGTATGAGAGAAAGAGAGCTGTAAAGGATAAGTCAAAGATTTGTGTGTAAGTATCTGGAAGAATGGAGTGGGTGTTTAGTGTGTCAGGAAAGGCTGAGGAAGAAGTAGATACAGGGAGGGAAGACCAAGAGTTTGGTTTTGGATACAGTGAATCTGGACCTGTTAGATATTTAAGTGGTGATGTCAAGGAGTAGATATCAGTTGTATTATGTGAATCCAGAGTTTCAAGGGTAAGTCTGAGCTAAAGACGTAAATTTGATCATTTAGATAGTATTTAAAGTTTGGGTCTGCATGCGATCACCAAAAGAAGACCACAGAGCACTGAGTTCTAAGACTGAAGTGCTCTCTAATCTTTTTTCTTTGTCCATCTGAAACCACCTGCTATCTATCTTTCCAGATATTCTCAAAATTTCTCATCTGCTGGTGCCCCCCCTCTTCTTGTTTTCTAGTGTTACCATCCTTTTTAAAAATCTTTCAGGAATTCCCTGGTGGTCCAGTGGTTAGGATTCCATGCTCTCACTGCAGAGGGCCCGGGTTCGATCCCTGGTAGGGGAACTAAAATCCCATAAGCCACACAGCGTGGCCAAAAATAAATAGATAAATAAATTAAAAAAATCTTTCATTTCAATGGGATTTAATGCAGGAAGGGAAGTCACACGTGTAATCAGTTTGCTATCCTGATCTTATCTCCTCCACCATTGTTTCAGGCAGTAATAAATTGATTCCATTTTTATAATCCAATACACATTCAACTCATGGACTGTAATGCCAGCAATAGTACTGAACAATATTAAACTGATGATATCCAGCCATTCTGACCCAGAAAAATGGCAGTATCATATGCATCAACCTATATTAATTTTGGTTATGTGGGACACTATCATTTTAGACTTCTATCAGAAAATAACATTTAATTGCAATAAAAATAAATTCACCAAAAATAAGTGTTTGACACTTGCCTTTAAAAATCCTTCCTAGCCCCCTGAAATCCATTTGATCTGAGCAGTTAAACACGACCACATATTTTCCCAAGCATCTTCCCATGTCTTTCGTAGTTTCTGTTTTGCCAGTGCCCGCAGGTCCTGCTGGAGCCCCTCCCATGTTCATTCCCAAAGCCTGTGCCAAAGTGATATAGCATCTGCGAAAGTGAATGAAATAAAGCATTGTGAATATGGGATAACACATGTTACAGTAAAGCACAAGCAAAAGTCCAGTGTGATTGGAATGAGTCTGTTTGTTTTAGAACTTGAGCAGCCCACATAAGAGACAGGCAACCAAACAAGGCTGGAGTATCTGATATTCATTAGAAGTAATACAGTGTTTGCAAAAACACTCAACTCTGACGTAAAAAACCTGCAGGGCTTCCTTCCATTGTGGTCACGATAAATCCCAAGTCAGAGAACCAAATAAGCAGCAGTGTACTGGCAGATGTTTAACAATGGGCTCTCCAGGAACAAAAAAAAAATCTAATTTTTTTTTTGGCCATGCCACATTGCATGTGGGATTCTAGTTCCCTGACTAGGGATCGAACCCGTGCCCTCTGCAGTGGAAGCATGGAGTCCTACCACTGGACCGCCAGGGAATTCCTTAAATCTGATTTTTATGTCCGCTGATTTCTGTGGCCTAAATACTTCCACCATGGCTGATAACAAGCTACCAGTGTGATAGCACAAAACTGGGAAGAGATGCATGACGTTGGCTCTTGCAAGCTGGTACAAACCAGCTCCAGCACACCACTGCAAGTAAATCATTTTACTATGAAATGTTTCGCTCATTTAACCACTTGTAAAGAACAATATAATGAATCTCCTTGTATCCCTAATCCAGCTTCAGTTATATTTACTTCAGATATAAGCAAACTTAGTAAAGCTTCGTAAGACATGAAGCTTTACATGTAAACATCGATTGAAGGGAAAACACCCTGAAAAATTTACGTTGCGATGGGACTGGGCATATAAAGGGAGGATGGATGAGTCTAGGGGAGGTTGAAGATATAATTTGTCTGTATCATAATTTTACCTGGAGGCAGCCCTATTTAAAGTAACAGCAGAATTCATTGTTCTATGACCCAATTTAAGTCAATTCTACAAACGTGTATTGTCTTCTATGCACAGCATATGGGACCAGGTAATTGCGGGACATATAAAGATGAAAAAAACCCAGCTCTTGTCTAGTGTCCTATAGTGGAAAGAATGGTGAGGGGATCTGCCATTGATTGATTATTCAGACCTGGCCAAGAAACATCACTTTAGGTGTTAATTTCCCCATTTGAAAAACCAGGAGACTAAACTAGACCACCTCCAAGGTCCTTTCCTTCTTTGCAATTCTAATGACCCCCTTTATGGTTCTAGAGACATTTGTCCATCTTGCAATCTAAACTTTATTACTAAATTACTCATAGACAACATTCAAGCGTCCTTTTATTCTTTTATCTTTTTCTATTTCATAAAAATGTAATGTATATGTGCATTTAACTAACAATGATGGTTGTTTCATTGTTAGACTTTGATGAGCTAGCACGGACCCCACACGACAGCAATGCTTTTGTTAACATTTCAAATGCAATTTTTTAAATTAATTAATTTATTTATGGTTGCCTTGGCTCTTCGTTGCTGCGCGCAGGCTTTCTCTAGTTGCGGCGAGCGGCGGCTACTCTTCGTTGCGGTGCGCGGGCTTCTTATTGCGGTGGCTTCTCTTGTTGCACAGCACGGGCTCTAGGCAAGTGGGCCTCAGTAGTTGTGGCTCGCGGGCTCTAGAGTGCAGGCTCAGTAGTTGTGGCGCACAGGCTTAACTGCTCTGTGGCATGTGGGATCTTCCCGGACCAAGGCTCAAACCTGTGTCCCCTGCGTTGGCAGGCAGATTCTTAACCACTGCGCCACCAGGGAAGTCCCTCAAATGCAATTTTAAAACAATTTTAAGCACATGACTTAATTACAAAAATGGAAAAATAAAAATGGAGTTTCCTACCTATCTGTTAATGGAGTGATAACGAGACGATCAGTGCATCCCAGAAATTCATTCTGGTAAATAAAATCGACATCTGTAATAGACACCACTGTTTGATCCAAATCTTCCTTAAAGTAAAATCTACTCTGTTTTAGCCATTCAAAATCAGTAACTGATTTGATATGCATTTTTACCTTAAAAACATGAAATACAAAGAGATTAGTACTGAATTGCAGTAGCATAAAACACAAGCACATGGGCAGTTTTTATTCACTCATTCACGAATTGATTCTCATTCATTTAATATATATTTACTGAGTCCCTCCTTGGGCCTGACACTGTGCTGGGTGAACAAAGACAGACATGGTTCCTGCCTTCTGGAGCTGACAGAAGAGGACAAAAGACAATCAGATAAACAAGTAGTTGCAATAAACTAGGAAAAGAAACTCAGGGTAATGAAATTATGTAGCAAGAAGAACTCACCTAGTCTAGAAGGTCTGAGGGGGATATTTGGAGAATGAAACATCTAAACTAAACCCTGCAAAAAATAGTAGGAATTAGCCAGGGAAATAAAACAGCAGGGGTGATGGAGGTGTGGGAGGGCAAAACATTCTAGATGAAGACCCAGAAGATCTGACTGGCATGTTCAAGAAACTGAAAGAAGTTCAGTACAGCTGAGGCATCCAGGACTCTGGAGAAAGAGTGAGAGCTGAGGTTTCACAGGGCAGAGGATAGAGGTTGGGCATTGTTCTCATGGCAATGGGAAGCCATGAGAAATGGGAAGGGATTAAGCAGAGAAATGCATGGTCATATATGCACACATGACTTCTTGCACCAGCATTGTGGCCAAACCAATCAATCTGCCCAGTCATCAGCTTATACCCATGGGGCAAGAGGTACCGGGCTCCCACCACCATGGATGCAAGAGATAGAAACCGGGTGAGCACGTTTAGGAACAACATCCCACCGCCACCACAGTGCTTCATGACTTTGCATTAGCAAACCTGGAGAAACCCCAGTCCTGCCCACTCAGGGGAACCAACATAGGAAGTGGCAAGTGGTCCCCTTCACTGCTCCGCAACCCAGGGCCCACTTCCAGGTCATTCGACACTAAAAAACGGACTCTGGCAACTGTACAATGCTCAGTTCTCCATCTAATCAAGTCTTCATGCTATTTACCATCTTGCATTTTGTTGTTGTCTCATTGTTTATGATCTTGTTTCCCCCTCCAGTTAAGAATTCCTATCTTCCCTCTTAAAATGCAGTTTGTATTCATCATCTTAAAAGAGCTGCTTTCAGGTAACATAGTCCAGTACCACCCCCAGGGGCTCTGTTCTCTAACACAGGACCCTCAGCCATGGAGATGCGGTCAGCTAGCTACTTTCAACAATCCAATAAGGTGGTAAAGAGGGGGTGGAGGAGGAAAAAGTAAAGAAGAATAGCTAATGTTTACTGAGTTGTTACTATACATCAGTCTATTCTAAGCATTATACATGGAAAAATAAAATGCATATATGCTGGCCATGAGATCTCATTTTACTTGGAATGCAAACTGACCATGAGTTCAGTAGCAATTAAGACAAAAAGAAAACAGTTTCATAGTCTTGTGTGCATATTTTCTTTTAAAAAATCCATTCTGTATAGAAAGTAAAGATGTGCTGAGCATTTTGATTTTAAAAAGAAATTTCTTCCATGAGACTTCAGCTTTAAGAGTCAGTGAGAGATGTATAGATATCCTCAATAGTACATTCATAGAAGGTATAGTAATGGATTCCATATGAACGTTTCTTGAAGTGGACTTCAAGGAAAGCCAAAGTATAATGGTAATTGCAATTCAGTGAAAGCAAATCTGTAGAAGGCCAAAGCAATATGGTCTAAGTATGCAGCTTTTTGATGGTTAGCTTGAACCAGAGAAATCCGAGAACAGTGTTTCCTGAACTTTAGTACACATGTGAATCACCTGGAAATCGTATTGAAATGCAGATTATGGTTCAGTAGGTCTGGTGGGGAGGCTGAAGATTCTGCTTTTCTAACAAGCTCCTAGGTGAGGCCCAATGCAACTTATTGTCATACAACACTTTGAGAAAGAAGGATCTAGATTACAGGGGAATAGGCAGACTACATGTCCTTCAATCTTCAATAAATACAACTTATCTGATCAGAACTTTTGATACAAATTTGAAACAGGTAGCCTGGGATCAGAGTCTCTAAAAAAAGCACCCCAAGTTGCATGAATTATGTGTCTCTGATGAAGGAAAAAGATGCCTAAAAGATAGATAAAATCAAATAGAATAAAGCAGTGGTAGTTAAAGACAAAACTAGTCAAATGGTGCAATATCAAAGCCACCTGGGGCCCCTACCCCATAATAGATAACTACTGCTCAAGACCACTGGTTAGGGTTCTATTTCCAAAGGGAATTCAAATATCATCCTTCTTACTCCCACCCTGCAGAACTTTGCCCAAAGCAAGCCCATGATGCCCTGTTGGACACTATCAATTGAACAGCCATGAGAGTTCCCTGAAGCTTGGTTCTATTCAATCTGGACTTCTTTCACAGTTGGCTCATCTGTTGGAAGAGGTGATCTAGAAGACATGACCACAGGTTGACCCACGAGCTGGATGGACAGGCAATTGGAGGCTCCTCATCCCCTTCCCTGTCCTTAGAATGGGCATTCTGCTCACTGTTCCCACAGTGGGGCTGTTTTCAAGGACGCAGCCTTGAGAGAGCAATGTGTTGTTGAGATCATCTGGATGGTATATGTGACAGTTAAGGCCTCTATATAAACTTAGAAAATTTTGGCAGACAAATGCAGAGATCTACTCCTCTGTGGCTGCCCAAGACAAGCCTCATGAGTAAACTTCCTGGCTTATTAAAACTTCCACCTACCAACCTGGAGTAACATGCCTCTCTCTTCAGGCTCTCCTTGCCCTCTCTGTACAGGGGCCAAGTTATGAGCTAACATCATCATAACTCATGACCAAGCCCACCTAAATTATATCACATCCCTGGTTATTGGTTTAATGAAACAATTAGTTCAAATCACATCAGTTGATTCCAGACTTTCAGAATGCCAAAGGTGAATATACACATATGATTGTTAAAACTTCCAAATATAGATATTTGTAGACATTGTATAGTTGTCTACAACTACACAATTATACTGGATAGTTGTGAAAAAGGACCAAGCAGATGGAAGGTTCATATAAGTTAAGAAATATGTATAACACTTAACTGTTCATTATTAGAAGCACTAACTTATTAATCAGAATACTAAATTATTTTAAATTAAGAAAAAAATGATACTTTACCAAGTCATCAAAAATATCTCTCTGATGCACATGGATGGTAATTAGAGTTTCAAATTTCACTCTATCAAACTTGCTCAGGTCATGTGTTGTCTGACCAATTAGAGTATTTAGAATATCCAAAAATTTCTGATTGGTCACTTGCATGATTTTCCTGTCATCTTTTGCATTATTTAAAGCCTCTTCTGAATCATGTGTCCACAACATCTGAAGTCCCAGAAGCCCAACCTACAAATCCAGAAGACAAATAAATTTACCAAATATTTAAAGCACATCTGCAATAAAATTTAGTGGTCACTTAGTCACATAAAGGTGAACAGTCTTACTGATTTTAAACTAAAAATGGGACATGCATTTCTCTACTCCCAAAGGGTAAAAACATTTAAAGTTCAAATTATTGATTATTTATTTCAACGTTGATAGATAAATAATAATTTGAACAATTGCTATGATTTATGGAATTATATGTGCGTTAATGGAAGACGCTTGGGAAATTTTTCTACAGAGGGCCTGAGACCCATATACCTTCACACAGTGATTTTTCTTTCTCAAGAAAAGAAATGGAATTAATAGACTACTGTGTATTATTCTTCAGCAGGGTTTTGCAAAGGTTTCTTTGCATCTTCTAAAAAGGATATGCTGCCTATCTCTTTTCTTAATCTTACACTCTCTCTAATATCCATATCTTTATCTACATCTACTTCTCTGTCTATATATTTATCTACGAGAGAGACAGAAAGTGAGAAGGGGAAAAGCTTGTCCTTTGTCTCCCGATGAAGGCATAAGGAAACTGTGAGTGGACTGTCACCTTACATACAATTTCTGCTGCAGAAAAGGAAATAAAAGTGGTCAGAACATGCTGTACCCTCACTCCCTCACTGCAACAATTGTCCCTTTGGGAGCTTTTGTTCATCCCCAGAGTCAAGCAACAGATCCAAGATCATTTGGACCAAAAAGGAATTCCACATCTGGTAGGGGAAGGAAAGTGTGTGAGGGCATGTGGGTACTGCAGGCATGGCATTCGATGTAGGTAAAGCAGGAATAAAACCCTTTCCTTATCCTTGTTTCCTCTGGAACTTCAATAATTTTCCTGCTAGAGTAGTGGCCAACCCTGGGGTCTGTAGGTAAAGATAAATGAAGCACCTGGCTGAGAGGAGTAATGGGATGCAGAGGAAATAGCTGCTGTCAGGAAGCTCCCAAGAGCAAGCAGATTCTCTTTGCACAAAGCAAAAAGAAACAATACAGAAACAGTAGTGTAAGGCTTTCTTGATTTAAAGACCAAACAGACCTGCAGACCCTGCAAAATCACTACATAGAGGTACATTCTAAAAACTGATCTTTAAAATGATAACTATCCTGATATCTCTGGCACCCGTGGCCACTGGCTTCCCTGCGCATTTGGTACTGCTGGGGCTCCCGCAACCCAAGCAGCCATACCACCTCTGCACCCTGTCCTCACTGGGGCAGACCCAAGCGCTTTAGGGCAGCCCCAGGAGCAGACTCCTGTGGATGGCCCACACACAGAGGTGGGATAAAACCAAAGGTGAACCCTGGGGTGGGGCGACCAAGGAAGAGGATCGAAAATCTTCCCATTAGCTGCACAAGCTGCAGATTAAATCCCCACAATCAGCTAGGTAGAACCTGCGCCCATGGAATATTTGAGTAGACAATGAGAGTTCCCACATATGAAAACAGTCTAGCTCTGGCAGCTGTGGACTTTGGGGGCAGCACACGCAGGAACTGGGCCAGATCAGAGCCTGAGTGGTCCCCACAGGGCACACAACAGGTGCAGAGAACAGCCCAGAGGCAGTGGAGGGCCTCTTGGGGAGGCGGAGGTGGGCTGTGGCTCACAGCAGGAGCAAGGACAGTGACAGCTTAGATAACGTTATTATTGCTATTATTTTTATTATGTTTTGATTTGTTCTGTTGTCGGTTCTTTTTTTGGTTGTTGTTCTTGTTTTGTTGTTATTAGTCTTATTTAGTCTTTTGGGATTTTCTTGTTTTTTAACATATCTTTTATCTTTTATTAATTTTTTAATATATTTCTATTTTTACTATGCTTTTCAGTTGTTCTGTGTTCTTTTCCCTTTTATTCTTCTTTTTCTTTAATGTATTTTTTATTTTTTTATTTTTCTATTTCTACTTTGCTTTTCTTTTGTTCTGTGTTTTTTCCCTTTTTTCTTTTTTAATCATTTTTGTCAGTTTTTGTTTCTTTGCTTTATTCTTCAGTTGGCACTCTGCTCTGGTTTTGTTTTGGGGCTTTTTGTTTCTGTTAGTTTTGTTTTTAATTGTTTGATTTCGTTTTCGGCTTCTTTTGTTTCTCTGTTTGTTCTCTTCCTTTTTGTTTTATTTTGTTCTGTTTTTGTTTCTTTTGTATGTGTGTGTTTCCCTGTTTCTGTTTGTTTGATTTTGCTTTTACCATTGGTCTGGGGTTTCATTTGTCTTTTTTATCTTTTTTTTTTTTTTTAAATCCCCTTTATTGCCATAATGAGCAACTTCCAGGGTCTTAGTTCCCTGACTGGAAGTTGGCCTGAGCCTCTGGGGAGGGGGGGCTGAGTCTAGGACGCTGGACCACCAGAGAATTCCCAGTCCCAGGGAATGTTAAGCGGTGAGAGCTCTCCAGGAGGCCTCTATCTGAATACAAGACTCCATTCAACTGCCTGCAGCTCCCAGTGCTGGTCACCTCAGACCAAACAACAAACAAGGCAGGGACACAAACCCACCCATCAGCAGACAGGCTACCTAAAGTCATACTAAGTTCACAGACACCCCAAAACACACCACCTGACATGGCCCTTCCCATCAGAGGGAAAAGACTCAGCTCCACCCACCAGAATGCAGGCACCAGTCCCTCCCATCAGGAAGCCTACAAAAGCTACTGGACCAACCTCAGCATCAGGGGCAGAGAACAGAAGCAAGAGGAACTATGATCCTGCAGCCTAGGGAAAGGAGACCTCAAACACAGTAAATTAGACAAAATGAGAAGACAGATAATTATCTTGCAGACAAAGGAGCAAGATAAAAACCCACAAGACCAAAAAAATGAAGAGGAAATAGGCAAACTACCTGAAAAATAATTCAGAATAATGATAGTAAAGATGATCCAAAATCTCGGAAACAGAATAAAGGCATGGATCAAGAAGATACAAGAAATGTTTAACAGGGACCTAAAAGAACTAAAGGACAGACAATCAATGGTGAAATGAAAAATACACTAGAAGGAATCAATAACAGAATAACAGAGGCAGAAGAAGGGATAAGGGAGCCGGAAGATAGAATGGTGGAAATAACTGCAGCAGAGCAGAATAAAGAAAAAAGAAAGAAAAGAAATGAGGACAGTCTCAGAGACCTCTGGGACATTAAGCACACCAACATTTGAATTATAGGGCTCCCAGAAGAAGAAGAGAAAAAGAAAGGGACTGAGAAAATATTTGAAGAGATTACGGTTGAAAACTTCCATAACATGGGAAAAGAAATTGTCAGTCAA
The DNA here is from genome assembly GCF_009873245.2 of Balaenoptera musculus. Classification (NCBI taxonomy): domain Eukaryota; kingdom Metazoa; phylum Chordata; class Mammalia; order Artiodactyla; family Balaenopteridae; genus Balaenoptera; species Balaenoptera musculus. Next base: position 35,950,083 of record NC_045795.1, read on the forward strand.
GTCCAGGAAGCCCAGAGAGTCCCATACAGGATAAATCCAAGGAGAAACGCGCCAAGACACAAATTAATCAAACTATCAAAAATTAAACAAAAAGAAAAAATATTAAAAGCAGTAAGGGAAAAACAACAAACAACATACAAGTTAATCCCCATAAGGTTAACAGCTGATCTTTCAGCAGAAACTGCAAGCCAGAGGGAGTGGCAGGACATATTTAAAGCGATGAAAGGGAAAAACCTACAACCAAGATTACTCTACCCAGCAAGGATCTCATTCAGATTCGACAGAGAAATCAAAAGATTTACAGACAAGCAAAAGTTAAGAGATTTCAGCACCACCAAACCAGCTTTATAACAAATGCTAAAGAACTTCTCTAGGCACGAAACAGAAGAGAAGGAAAAGACCTACAAAAACAAATCCAAAACAATCAAGAAAATGGTTATAGGAACATACATATCAATAATCACCTTGAATGTAAATGGATTAGGGACTTCCCTGGTGGCGCAGTGGTTAAGAATCCGCCTGCCAATGCAGGGGACACGGGTTTGATCCCTGGTCTGGGAAGATCCCACATGCCACAGAGCAACAAAGCCCGTGTGCCACAACTACTGAGCCTGAGCTCTAGAGCCCACAAGCCACAACTACTGAACCCACATGCAACAACTACTGAAGCCCGTGTGCCTGAAGCCCGTGCTCCACAACAAGAGAAGCCACCACAATGAGAAGCCCACGCACCACAATGAAGACCCAATGCGGCCAAAAATAAATAAATAAATAAATAATTTTTTAAAATGTAAATGGATTAAATGCTCCAACCAAAGGACACAGACTGGCTGAATGGATACAAAAACAAGACCCATATATATGCTGTCTACAAGAGACCCACTTCAGACCTAGGGACACATACAGACTGAAAGTGAGGGGATGGAAAAAGATATTCCATGCAAATGGAAATCAAAAGAAAGCAGGAGTAAGCAATACTCATATAAGACAAAATAGACTTTAAAATAGACTATTACAAGAGACAAGGAAGGACACTACATAATGATCAAGGGATCAATCCAAGAGCAAGATATAACAATTGTAAATATTTATGCACCCAACATAGGAGCACCTCAATACATAAGGCAAAGGCTAACAGCCACAAAAGGGGAAATCAACGCTAACACAATAATAAGGGGAGACTTTAATGCCTCACTTACACCAATGGACAGATCATCCAGACAGAAAATTAATAAGGAAAAACAAGCCTTAAATGACACATTAGACCAGATGGACTTAATTGATACTTATAGGACATTCCATCCAAAAGTAGCAGAATACACTTTCTTCTCAAGTGCTCATGGAACATTCTCCAGGATAGATCACATCTTGGGTCACAAATCAAGGCTCGGTAAATTTAAGAAAATTGAAATCGTATCAAGCATCTTTTCTGACCACAACACTATGAAACTAGATATCAAATACAGGAAAAAACTGTAAAAGAAAAAAAAAAAACATGGAGGCTAAACAATACGCTACTAAACAACCAAGACATCACTGAGGAAATCAAAGAATACCTAAAAGCAAATGACAATGAAAACACGACGACCCAAAACCTATGGGATGCAGAAAAGCAGTTCTAAGAGGGAAGTTTACAGCAATACAATCCTACATCAAGAAACAAGAAAAATCTCAAATAAACAACCTAACCTTACACCTAAAGCAATTAGAGAAAGAAGAACAAAAAAAAACCCCAAAATTAGTAGAAGGAAAGAAATCATAAAAATCAGATCAGAGAGTAATGAAAAAGAGATGAAGGAAACAATAGCAAAGATCAATAAAACTAAAAGCTGGTTCTTTGAGAAGATAAACAAAATTGATAAACCATTAGCCAGACTCATCAAGAAAAAAAGGGAGAAGACTCAAACCAACAGAATTAGAAATGAACAAGGAGAGGTAACAACTGACACTGCAGAAATACAAAGGATCATGAGAGATTACTACACGCAACTATATGCCAATAAAATGGACAACCTGGAAGAAATGGACAAATTCTTAGAAAAGTACAATCTTCCAAGCCTGAACCAAGAAGAGATAGAAACTATGAACAGACCAATCACAAGCACTGAAATTGAAACTGTAATTAAAAATCTTCCAACAAACAAAAGCCCAGGCCCAGATGGCTTCGCAGGCGAATTCTAGCAAACATTTAGAGAAGAGCTAACACCTATCCTTCTCAAACTCTTCCAAAATATAGCAGAGGGAGGAACACTCCCAAACTCATTCAACAAGGCCACCATCACCCTAATACCAAAACCAGACAAAGATAACACAAAAAAAGAAAATTGCAGGGCAATATCACTGTTGAACATAGATGCAAAAATCCTCAACAAAATACTAGCAAACAGAATCCAATAACACATTAAACAGATCATACACCAGGATCAAGTGGGGTTTATCCCAGGAATGCAAGGATGCTTCAATATATGCAAATCAATCAATGTGATACACCATATTAACAAACTAACAGATAAAAACCATAGAATAATCTCAACAGATGCAGAAAAAGTTTCTGACAAAATTCAACACCCATTTATGACAAAAACTTACCAGAAAGTGGGCATAGAAGCAACCTACCTCAACATAACAAAGGCCATATATGACAAACCGACAGCAAACAACATTCTCAGTGGTGAAAAACTGAAACCATTTCCTCTAAGGTCAGGAACAAGACAAGGGTGCCCACTCTCACCACTATTTTTCAGCATAGTTTTGGAAGTCATAGCCACGGCAATCAGAGAAGAAAAAGATGTAAAAGGAATCCAAATGTCAAAAGAAGAAGTAAAATTGGCACTGTTTGCAGATGACATGATACTATACATAGAAAATCCAAAGGTGCCACCAGAAAACTACTAGAGCTAATCAACAAATTTAGTAAAGTCGTAAGATACAAAATTAATGCACAGAAATCTCTTGCATTCCTGTACACTAACAATGAAATTTCAGAAAGAGATATTAAGGAAACAATCCCATTTACCACTGCAACAAAAAGAATAAAATACCTAGGAATAAACCTACCTAGGGAGACAAAAGACCTGTATACAGAAAACTATAAGACACTGATGAAAGAAATCAAAGATGATATAAACAGATGGAGAGGTATACCATATTCTTGGATTGGAAGAATCAACATTGTGGAAGTGACTATACTACCCAAAGCAGTCTACACATTCAGTGCAATCCCTGTCAAACCACCAATGGTATTTTTCACAGAACTAGAACAAAAGATTTTACAATATGTATGGAAACACAAAGAACCCCGAATAGCTAAAGCAATCTTGAGAAAGAAAAACGGAGCTAGAGGAATCAGGCTCCCTGACTTCAGATTTTACCACAAAGCTACAGTAATCAAGACAGTATGGTATAGACAGAAAAACAGAAATATAGATCAATGGAACAGGATAGAAAGCCCAGCGATAAACCCACGCACCTACGGTCACCTTATCTTTGACAAAGGAGGCAAGAATATACAATGGAGAAAAGACAGCCTCTTCAATAGTGGTGCTGGGAAAACTGGACAGCTACATGTAAAAGAATGAAATTAGAACACTTCCTAACACCATACACAAAAATAAACTCAAAATGGATTTAAAGACCTAAATCTAAGGACAGACTCTATAAAACTCTTAAAGGAAAACAGAGGTGGAACACTCCTTGACATAAATCACAGCAAGATCCTTTTTGGCCCACCTCCTAAAGAAATGGAAATAAAAACAAAAATAAATAAATGGGACCTAATGAAACTTAAAAGCTTTTGCACAGCAAGGGAAACCATAAACAAAACAAAAAGCCTACGTACAGACTGGGAGAAAATATTTGCAAATGATGCAACCAACAGGGCTTAATTTCTAAATATACAAACAGCTCATACAGCTCAATAACAGAAAAAGCAAACAACCCAATCAAAAAATGGGCAGAAGACCTAAATAGACATTGCTCCAGAGAAGACATACAGATGGCCAATAGACACATGAAAGGATGCTCAACATCACTAATCATTAGAGAAATGCAAATGAAAACTCCAGTGAGGTATCACCTCACACCAGTCAGAATGGCCATCATCAAAAAATCTACAAACAATAAATGTTGGAGAGGGTGTGGAGAAAAGGGAACCCTCTTGCACTGGTGGTGGGAATGTAAATTGATACAGCCACTATGGAGAACAGTATGGAGGTTCCTTAAAAACTAAAAATAGAACTACCATATGACCCAGCAATCCCACTACTGGGCATATACCCTGAGAAAACCATAATTCAAAAAGAGACATGTACCACAATGTTCATTGCAGCACTATTTACAATGGCCAGGACATGGAAGCAACCTAAATGTCCATCAACAGATGAATGGATAAAGATGATGTGGCACATATATACAATGGAATATCAGCCATAAAAAGGAACGAAATTGGGTCATTGTTAGTTATGTGGATGGACCCAGAGTCCGTCAGGCAGAGTGAAGTAAGTCAGAAAGAAAAACCAAATACCGTATATTAACACATATACATGGAATCTAGAAAAATGGTACTGATGAACCTAGTGGCAGGGCAGGAATAGAGACGCAGACGTAGAGGACAGACTTGTGGACACAGGGGAGGAAGGGGAGGGTGGGATGAATTGAGAAATTAGCACTGACATATATACATTACCATGTGTAAAATAGATAGCTAGTGGGAAGCTGCTGTATAGCACAGGGAGATCAGCTCGGTGCTTTGTGACGACCTAGAGGGGTGGGATGGGGAGGGTGGGAGGGAGGCCCAAGAAGGAGGGGACACGCAGATATATGTATACATATAACTGATTCACTTTGTTGTACAGCATAAACTAATACAACATTGTATAGCAATTATAATCTAATAATGATGAAAAAATAAAATAAAATGACTATCCTAAGTCACCAAGAAAAGTTTAAATTATGTTTTTCACTAGGTTAAGAAGGCAGCAGATTTCACGGTGAAAACTGGAGGATGTTTCATTACAATAAAAAACAAAATAAGAATGCTCATTCTCATCAATATTATTTGATGCCTATAATAAGCATATTAAAAAATACTGAAAGGGAACACATGAAAATATTGTCATCATTTCCAAGTGGTGGAAAAATGGGAAATTTTAATTTTCACTTTCATATTCTTCAAATTTTCCCCAATTTTTGCAACAAGGATCCATTGTGTTCATAATCTTAAAAACGTGTTTGAGAAGAAAACAGAGGTGAAATTTTAGATAAAAAATTAACATTGTAATAGGCAAATTTATTTGGGAAATCTGCTTTTTAAAATGCAATTTAGGGACTTTCCTGGTGGCACAGTGGTTAAGAATCCGCCTGCCAATGCACAGGACACAGGTTTGATCCCTGGTCCAGGAAGATCCCACATGCCACGGAGCAGCGAAGCTCATGTGCCACAACTACTGAGCCTGAGCTCTAGAGCCCATGAGCCACAACTACTGAGCCCGTGTGCCACAGTTACTGAAGCCCACGCGCCTACAGTCTGTGCTCCGCAACAAAAGAAGCCACCACAATGAGAAGCCCACGCACAGCAAGGAAGAATAGCCCCTGCTTGCTGCAACTAGAGAAAGCCTGCACGCAGCAACAAAGACCCAACACAGCCAAAAATAAACAAGTAAATAAATAAATTTATTTTAAAAATAAATAAATTAAATTAAATACAATTTAAAGAGTAATATATATATTGACTGAATATATTGAATGACTATATATTGAATGAATATAGAAAGAATGAATATATTTATACATTCATTACTCTTTAAAGCAATTTTTCCAGAAAACTGAAATTTGCCCACCACAATGTTAAGATTTTTATCTAAAAATCATTGTGTGTGTGTGTATATATATATGTATATATACACACATTAAATAAAGTCCTAAAAGTTAGTCAACTTTCCTACTATATCCTGTTCAACTTCACCGCTACTTTAAATTTGCTTTTCAACTTTTCCAACTTTAATCCTATATCTCCTTCAGAGTATAAAGGGTGATCAAGCTTTCCTGAGAGAGGGAAAGTATGTTGATTTAGTCTAAGGAGCTATTTTTCTCAGCTTATCAAATAAAGTATTTTATAAAGCTTTATCACAAATGCTAATAAGAATATTAAAGTTTACTAAGGATATTATACAATACAAAAACAATATTAAAATATTCTCTCCAGTGAAGGTTGATTTTATGTCTGTACTTCTGTCATTTGAATAATTTCATATCATTTCAGCTGCCTCCACTGTGTGTGCAGTAACACAGGATTTGGAGTTCAGGTTGGGAGGAGCAGCTGGGAAAGCAAAACCTGCCTATATTTTCCTTGGAGAGCTCTTGCCTTCTATCCCACACTATCTCTGACCCAGATCACAAATCATCACTTTTCATTTATCTTGGCTGAAAATGTAATGGAACTGTTAGCTCTTCATTTTCTGTGTCCCGTTTTAATAATACCTGGCACCTGACAATGCACTTCTAAGAGCCAAAGGGCAGGAGAGTTGTTCAAGAGAACACCTACTCCAGCCTCTTCAAGGTCTTCTCTCTTTAAAAACTTAGTCACATTTAACGTGGGACTTCCCTGGTGGTCCATTGGTTAAGAATCTGCCTTCCAAAGCAGGGGACGCAGGTTTGATCCCTGGTCGGGGAGCTAAGATCCCACGTGCCACGGGGCAACTAAGCCCGTGCACCACAACTACTGAGCCCACGCACTCTGGAGCCTGTGCGCCACAACTAGAGAGAAGCCAGTGCGCCACAATGAAAAATCCCACCTGCCGCAAAGAAGATCCCACGTGCCACAACTTAGACCCAACACAGCCAAATTAATTAATTAATTTAATTAAATATTTTAAAAAACCTTAGTTGTATTTAACAAATTATGCCAATTTTTAATTATTTGAAGGCAAAATAAACAAAAGGCAAGGTGGATTTCATTTCAGGAAAAGATATGCTCCTTCCTTTTATATATGTCCATATCCATATCTATACCTGTGTCTATATTTATGTATGAATAGATATAGATAGATGGTTTTTATTCATAGATAGGTGTCGTTTACACATAAGATGAAATTTCTCGTTAGTGCTTTAGTCTCAGTGTATATCCTCAGTGATGGAAGAACAGTGGCAAATCCTCTTCTCGGGGATGGGATGGGTTGGCCTAGAATCGTGCAGGTGGACAAGCAAGTGGTCAGGCAGGTGGTTGGGGGCTGAGGGTGGGTGGGCCTCTCTAACTAGTTCTAAGCTAAAACAGCCTCCACATCATCAGGCTAACTGCCTCCTGAATATCTTTCCCCCTTATTTCGCTATTTAAATGTCATGTATTCTCACCTGTGCTGGAAAGTGATTGAGGAAAGGTAAGAGCTGAAATCCTGAATCACTGATTTGATAGAATGCAGATCTAATTATATTATGTAAGGACGACATCTGCATTTTTAACAGGTCCAGAAGCCAAATCTCCACGGGACCTTTGGCCATAACAGGATTATCCAACTAAAAGATATATTACAAATATATTACAAGTTGATCATAATTTGGTATTTTTACAAATGTCATAAATCAAAGTACCTCAGGCAAAGCAAACAATTTCACACAAAATATTTAAAACATGAGTAAAATCAACTAATACTGTATGTGGAAAAAACTATAAAGATCATCTGGTCTAAAATTTTCATTGTGTAGATGATAAAATGAGCCTCAGAGAAGTTAAATGAGTTATCCAAACTAGTCTGTTACAAAGCCAGGGCTACAGAACTAAAACCCGACTCCACTCCCCTCCCTTTCTTTCATAAAAGAATTGCATTCGGGCTTCCCTGGTGGCGCAGTGGTTAAGAATCTGCCTGCCAATGCAGGACACACGGGTTCGAGCCCTGGTCTGGGAAGATCCCACATGCCGCGGAGCAACTAAGCCCGTGAGCCACAACTACTGAGCCTGCGCATCTGGAGCCTGTGCTCCGAAACAGGAGAGGCCGCGACAGTGAGAGGCCCGCGCACCGCGATGAAGAGTGGCCCCCGCTCGCCGCAACTGGAGAAAGCCCTCGCACAGAAACGAAGACCCAACACAGCCAAAAATTAAAAAAATAAATAAAAAAAAAAAAAAAAAAAAAAAAAAAAAAAAAAAAAAAAAAGAATTGCATTCTCCTCAAATCTAAATTTTTAAAGAAATCCTAATAAAATTTTAACCAAGTTAAATTACAATAATTTTTTCTCCTTCTCTTGATATGACAGCCATGATACGATCATAGTCTTTTGCGTGAAAGGTCACCTCATTTATGTTGTCAGACACTGCAGGGAGATGTGGCTATAAGAAAGCACAAGACAGAGCAAACACATCATACATGAGGTTAAACACAAAAGTCATTGAGATGTTCTTAAAAGCTTTACTACTTTTTATATTTGTAAGAGATTAAGAATTTACTTCATTGTCTCCAAAAAAAAAAAAAAGACTCTTCTTTGACCCTTGACTGACTTGGAAGCCTACTTTTTAAAATCCAGCCCTACAGAATGTTTCCTCCAAGACCTACAAATGTCCCTCTTACATTATGGAGATTCGACTAGTAACTGTCATCTTCCTCCCAATGGACACTGAACCACATGGTCCCTGCCCTCTTCCCTCCCAGGGACAGCTCAGTCTTTCTCTCTTGGCTCTGTGTCTGCCTTACACAGCTTCTACTTCCCTCCTTTCCTTTCTCGTCCCCGCAACTCCCTGGAAACCAACAAGGAAGGTATTACTAGCTGTTTCCCAGATTCCCAAACCAGAAATGGCCCTGGGATGGGTGTTCCAGTGCCTCTCACACCCAGTTCTCTGTAGTTTTTCTCTTCCTCCTGGAAGTATTGCCCTTGGAAATGGCAATAAAAGCATTTGAGAAGCACTTGGGACAAAAAAAGGACAAATCCAAACCACAATCCCTATTTGATCTAAGAATATTTAGATTAAAATACTCATAACAATGAATTACATTTAGTGACCACATACTGTGTGTCCAGAACTTTTCAATGAATTATCTCGTGTAATCCTTATGACAATCTCATGAGGTGGAAATGATTAATATCCTGATTTTACAGACAAGGAAACTGAGGCACAGGAAAATTAAGAAGCTGGCCAAGGTCACCCAGCTGGTGAGTTGCATAATCGGTGACCCTTGCCTCAGGCTGATGGGCTCCGAATACAAAGAAAATAAGACATTTTATAACCAACATAATTTTTAATACTCTTCTTTCCTGACTGCACTTTTAAGACATTAACTTCATTTTTATTTTTTAATCCTTAGGCTGTGGAAAAAAAGGATTTAGGTAACAGATATTTAGATTACATACTTGTATGGTATGGGAATCACTGGCTTGTCCAAGAATTTCCAGGAGAACTGGATCAGATACAAAGAAGAATCTTGGAAATAGTAATCGCTTCTTCTCCAAATACCTTTAAATAAAGTCACATTACCAAATAATTTTTTCTGAATTTTTAATTTTTGGGTTTTTTAGCCAAGACGCAATCACTAACATCAATAAGATAGTAGCAAACACCTACAGTCATTTCCCATTTGCCTCTGAAATGTTTGGTTAGAAAGAAAGTCCTGCTGCACCGTGGATGGCACTTGGGAAAACAAGTGGAAATAAGAAAGTGATTCAGAGCAAGCCTGCCCCATCCTATCTTCTTTCTCATCAAGAGCCCTCCTGCAACCTTTCTAAGAGTACTGTGAACCTCGCGGCTTAAACCCAGGGAGAACACATAATTTATCTCCAAACCAAGATATTTTGAGAGTGAAAGGGAGGACAAATAGCCATTCAGCCAGGACAGAGGCATAAATTTGGACAAACCAAGATATATCGTTACCCTATTTCAAATAGAAATTGAGAATGAACTGCCTTTTAAGAAAACTGTCTGTGAGTTTGTCTGGTTAATTGTTCTCTGAGTGCACATCTCTACTCCATGCCTGTAGTGTGTTGACTGGTAGCCCCAAAAAGATATGTCCACGTCCTATTCCCCGGAATCTGTGAATGTGGCCTCATTTGCAAAAAGGGTCTTTGTAAATGTACTGAAGTTAAGGATCTCAAGAAGAGATAATCTTGGATTATCCAGATGAGCCCTAAATCCAATGACAAGTGTCCTCATAAGAGACACACAGGAAGAAGAGGAGAAGGACATATAAAGACAGAGACAGAGATTGGAGTTATATAGCCACAAGCCAAGAGCCACCAGAACCTGGAAGAGGCAAGGAAAGATTCTCCCTAGAGCCCTCAGAAGGCGCTGCTAACTTGATTTCAGACTTCTGGCCTCCAGAACTGTGAGGAGATAAATTTCAGTTGTCTTAAGCCACCCAGTTTGTGGTAATTTGTTACAGCAGCCCTATAAAACTAATACAATGCTGTAAGTCACCCACTCTCAACTTGAAGGTGTCTTTTTTTGCAGAGAAATTAAATTTATGTGAAATGTTAAATTCCTAACACCACCTCAACCATCACTACCAAACCAAAAATGCAGTCAATTCTATTAACTTGTTTGGGATAAAACACTGTCACATATAAAATGATAGGTAATTTAAAAATTAAACTCTTACCCTGTAAGTGACTTCTGACATACTTCTAATTGTTCATGTAAATGAGGTAAAAGCTGTCCCATAGTTTCATCTCCAACACAGCAACTAATCACATTGGGATTCTCACGAGCTCGCTGCATTATCTTTATCCATGACTTGTCAATATTCTGAAAACGTTTTGCTTCCTAAAAACAAAAGTAAAAGTTGGCATGTGGATAATCGAATAAAGCCAAGTCTTCACTTTGGCATCTCCTATAGTTCCTCAAACCAGCCTATTAGTCTCAGGCTACATAATTTAAAGGGGCATTTTTTTTTTCATCTGAATTAACTCTGGAACAAGAGAACTGCTTATTGAAATGCTGTTCTATCACAATGAGGTTTATCACTGATTTTTTTCCTTACATTTAATACATTTTTCAAAGTGCCACATGATTAATTTGCAGAGCTATCAACTTAAATCGCAAATCTAGTCTTTCAGTACTCCAGGTGTTTTGGTCTGATGAGCAAACTGAAGAAGCATGAAAATAATTTGATCTCAGTATTTTGGAATAATTAAATCTTAATAGTACCCCAGGAAAAAGAAAAAGAAAACAGTAAAAATCCAAAACAAATCTTCATTTACATTTTTGCAAATGAAAACTTTCTGTTTACCATGGATGATATTAAGCTTTGCATTCAATTTTTTAAAATGCTTTTAGAAATTGGCATAATCTTGCCTCTATTAAAACTTTTAAGTGCACTTTTAAAAAATAAAACTTTCTGATTAAAAATGAAAGATTTAGGTTTTAAAAATGTGTTACAAAGGGAAACCAGCTATTTTCAAAATGCTTTATCCTTGATTTTTAATCTATAGTGATGCCATAGGTATGGAAATTCAAAAGAGTAGGCTTAGGGGACTTCCCTGGTGGTCCAGTGATAAAGAATCTACCTTCCAATGCAGGGGACGCGGGTTCGATCCCTGGTCGGGGAACTAAGATCCCACATGCCGCGGGGCAACTAAGCCCACGCGCCACAACTACTGCGCTCACACACCTCAACGAGCGAGCCCGCGTGCCGCAAACTACAGAGCCCACACACCCTGGAGCCCCTATGCCACAACTAAAGAGAAGCCCCGCGCCACAACAAAGAGGCCCCGCGCCGGCAAGGAAAGATCCCGCACGCCTCAACAAAGACCCCGCGTGCTGCAAATTAAGACCCGATGTAGCCAAAAAAAATAAATGTTAAAAAAAAAAAGAGTAGGCCTAATTTTATAAGAGGAAAATTACCTTCATAGAATAATTATTAGTAAGTTACTGGCATTCATTTAAAAGGTCCCCATAAAGCTGTTTTGAAGAATTTGTTACAGGTTTCTAAGGCTCAGTTTCTTTGCCTCATGTTCCTGATCTACTATTAGTTAACTTACTGACAGTTAATTTGTGTTTACAGAATACAGATTATTTTAACTTCTACTCTCAGAGGAATAAGTCTAATTCTAAGAAGAGATGAACTATTATAATTTAATAGTATCATATTCAAATGTACCTCACCTCTTCAGACGACCCCAGATTTGAAAATTATGTGAGTTTCTTGTTTCTACTAATGTAAACATTAGTGCAAAAAGTGCACTAAAAGTGCAAAAGGTCAGCACTTTTTAAAATAAACTTCTTTGTAAAGGGCAAGATACTAAATATTTTAGGCTTTGTAGGCCATATGGTCTCTGTTACAACTACTCAACTCTGCCATTGTAATGCTAAAGCAGCCATAGACAGAACATAAATGAATGGACATGGCTGTATTCCAATAAAACTGTATTTACAAAAACAGGTGGGACTTCCCTGGTGGCACAGTGGTTAAGAATCCGCCTGCCAATGCAGGAGACACAGGTTTGATCCGTGGTCTGGGAAGATCCCACATGCCGCGGAGCAACAAAGCCCGTGCGCCACAACTACTGAGCCTGCACCCGAGAGCCCGTGCTCCACAACAAGAGAAGTCACAGCAATGAGAAGCCCGTGCACCTCAACAAAGAGTAGCCCCAGCTTGCCGCAACTAGAGAAAGACCGCGCACAGCAACGAAGATCCAACGCAGCCAAAAATAAAATTAAAAAAACAAAACAAAACAGGTTAGTTGGCCATAGTTTGCAAACCCCTGGTGCAAATAATCAAGACATGACTATATGTCTTTCTGAAGACTTTTACAGAGACATATAAACAACGTACACTAAATTATTCTATCTGCAGTTACAAAAACCATATTTACCTGAGGTAGCTGTTTGGCAATATCCCCACCTACAAAGACAGCTTCAAGATAAACCCAAAGGTTCTGGACTACTAGCCACTCTTCAATTATATCTGAGGAAGTGGACAATTTATACACCCAATTCTGGATATTTTTTTTAAATGGAGCATTATATCTAAAAAGTAAGAATGGAAAGATATTACATTTTAAGGAAGATTCAGAAAATAGTATGGCTTATAGCAAATAATAGGAGAAACATTCCTTTGACACTGAACATTTTTTCCTAAAAAAAAGGCAGCTCCTATTAAATTTCATACAGTTAATGAGATGTTTGCATTTTTATGAATGAAACATATAATTATAGTGATTTCACTTAATGTTCCCATGTATCAGTGATAAACTAAGAAGTTCACCAAGTTTTAAGCCACAGAGGTCCAGTAAAGGAATTGTGCTGGTTGCTCCTCTGAGTAAAGGGAAAACAAGGAATAAGATGGCTTTCCAAGTCTTTTGTGAACCAAATCCAAGTGGAAAATCACACAGAGGGTACTGTTTTTACTGGTCTATGGAGCTACTACCACAAGGCCAGGGTCAAGCTTGAGGTTTGATGTCTACTACAGATGTGCTCTTCCCACCCACACTCTGCTAATTCCACCAGGCACTACGCCTAGATTCTGCAGCGTTAACGATCCAGAATTGCTATCCCCCAAAAGCCTGGTCCCTGTGTTTTCACCATCAGGGCTAGCTGAAGTGTTTCTGGACACCTGAGAATACAAGGTGTCCAAAAAGCTGGGCACAACTAAGAAAGACAAGAAATAGAGTGGATGCTATGAGGAAGTGATGGGAAGATACTGGGGAAAGACCTAATTAACTACAGTTGAATTAAGAAGCTGACTTCAGTTTGCAGCAATGGCAAGTAGCTTTGAAGTTGTGTAGTGGAATTTCCCAGTGAGTGGCATTTGTTGAGTACAGTCTTAAAACTTTTCTTGATCCAGGACAGGATGACTTGAAGGGGCTCACATGAAGAATGGGGTTCTTCTGGGAATAGTCTGATGCCTAAGTGTAACCCTTCACTTCTATGGAAGACTATGTTATACATGGAGGTATAAAGGGGTTGTACAAAAACTGCCCCAAAGGAGGTAGATGAGTTGATCTGGCAGTAAGAGGCATTTTTCTCAACTCCCAATTTATAGTGTCCATCTGGCCATCAGTCTAGAGCTGAAAGGCAGTCAATATGCCAAAAAACCCCTTCAAGATCAATACACACAGACCAAGATGGTATGGAAGGGCATTTCAGGGAGTTGAAGCACTTAGATATTTGGAGCCAAAAATAATTTTGCACAGAATAAAAAAAAAATCATCTTTGATGGTATGTAACTTCCCAACAAGAAAAAGGGAGATTTGAAATAAAATCAGTAATGACCAGTTTTTGTCGTTTGGTCAGGTACTTGCATTGCACAGCTTTGTGGAACCTGTTCACAACAGGTAGGAAGGCCCTTGGAATGCCAGGGAATCAGGCACCCACCAGGAAAGTGTCACAATCCAGGGAATCCAGCTGAGTGAAGCCTCACCCATGAAGATACACAATTTCCTTCTCACATCCAGGTAGCCCTAGAGATCCAGCTGGTACTGCCTTCTATGAGATCAGTCTGTGGTTGGCTCTAGAAGAGGTTTTCTGGATCCACTTGACGCTGCAAAGTTCTCTAGGAGGAGAATCTACTGAAGTGTTGTGACTTCTTAGATATCCTTATACTCCTTCTAGCAGGGCCTCAACATTGAGTTTACTAGTACCATAAATAAGTACTATAATATTCAGGTTATATGCAAGTTAAGAATGAAATTAAGAAAGGCTTCAAGTCCTGAATTCTTGGGCTACACACCAGGTTCAGGTGAATCTACAGCCCTTCTTCAAGAGGTCATCATTCAGGAAATCAAGATGGCAAAATTTGCAATGAACCATGGGGAAGTAGCAGCCTGTGAAGTCTAGGAACCACTGAATTGCCTATGGTCACCTTTGCCAGGTTATTCAGATTCCCTGAAAGCAGAGGACATACCCTAGGAGTTTAACCCCAGCAACTTCAACCCAGAATTAGGAGCTTTGTGAGTTAGTACATTATCCAAATACAAGCCTGCCTCTGAGCCAGAGGTCATGCAGGATGTCATTCATTAAACAGCAGTCCCAACCTGGAGGTAGGGTATTAGAATCCCCATGGACACTGACCTCTGTTAATGACCTCTAAGATAATGTGACATGTTTCTTAGGTGTGTTAGGGTGAAGACCAGTTAAGAATTACTGGATAGTCAGCTAGGGGATTAGAGGTTGCTAATGCCAAGACAGTGTACTTAATCTGGGTACCATTTCCTAAAGCTGCTTTTGCGATAACAGTCACTTTCAAGCGGTTCAGTAGTCCAGTGATGGACATGTTGCCTCGTTTAGGCTGCAGTGGACCCAGCACAGATATGGCCACTTTTCACCATAAAAAATCCAAGTGTGTAAGTGTCAAGCCCTTCACTATATTCCTTCATGTGTTGACAGCATACTTTTCCTGGGCCATTGGTTGAACACTTGAGCAGGTTTAGCCAAGGAGGGCCATGATGAAAAATCAGAGAATGAAAAGAGAAAGGAGATAAAATGAAGATGTCATCTTGGTGGGGAGTCCAGATGTTCAGGAGATAAGCTGTCAATTTGAGGGAGAATAATTATGATGGGGCCCATCAGGAAACACAGGAAGGGGAGGTGAGTACCATAGAAGAGATGGAGGCCATGATTAGTAGGCAAAATAGATAGTTCATGTAAGGACAGACAAGAGTCAACACTTTAGGTCAGAATCTTGTGTTGTGCCACAGCTACAAAACTGGGCTTTTATCTCAAATTATATAACCCTAAATACCAAATCAAAACCTTCCCCTGAAAATTATAAAATTACCTGTTGCTTAGTAAGGAACCTAAGACCATTAAACTATCCTCCATCAAGGTGATAATCTCTCCCGATTCAGTTCCTTTGAGCAGCAGCTCTCCCTTTCCCTTAAATGCTGCAAAACTCAGGTTCTGGTTGGTCCAATTCTCAATCACCTGAGTCAGCTTGGCTTCAATATCCTTCTCCTTAATGGCAGATATGCAAACATCCTTCAGAAGGAAATCAAAGAATATGTCATGACATTTTCAATTACAAATTAAGTGCATTTAAAATCAGAATTTTTTAGCTTGGCCCTAGAAGTCATTGGGTCATTTTACGGCCAAGAAAACCAAGGATCAAGATGATTGTGTTGCAAGTTCAAACCAGAACCTTCTGACACTCTGACTACTAATTATTTTATTGTACCACCTACATGAGATAATGGAACTTAAATCATCATGTTCTTATTTATATTTTTAGTTGGTGTTTTTCAGCCAAAATGGATATAATCACAGCTGCTCTATCTCAGCAGCTTGCTATGAGAAGCAAATGAGAATATATGTGAGACTCTTTTGAACACTTTAAAGTAACATATAAACATTGCTATATTCCTGCCTGTTCTGGCCCTAATATGAATATCTCACTTGATTAAAAGTTAATTCTATTTTTAATGGGTTTTTCTGTTTTTCTGAGAATCTTCGATATGAAAGTTTCACAAGGGAAAATAAAAGTAAGGTATTTTCTGCAACATGCCTCAATTAATTTTCATAATTAGAATCACAGAATCTCAGAGATGGGAAGGAATATAAAGGTGCAAGGAATTTCCACAAATGATTATATTACAAATTAGTGTGTAGTAAGTGTAATCAGAGTGGTGTGAACTGTTGTGAGTTCTGAGGAGGAGAAATGACTTTTGCCTGCAGCAAGGAGGAAAGGCTTCATTGAGGAGGGAGCATCTGAGAATAAGTGGGATTCCAACAGGGGGAGGGAGAAGACATTTTACAGGAAGGGAAAAGGCTTCCTTTAGAGGCCATGAATGAAGTAACAGTAAGAATCCAGCTTGGCTAATAGCAGGGCATATGGGGTAAATAAAACAGAATATACTAGTGTAGACAACACTGAGAGTCTGTTTTGGGGTAAGAATAGTTAATAACTGAATCCCAGAATCCCTTGGACTTGCAAAATCAAGTTTTCAAAGCACAGCCTATGAATAGCTATACTCTTAAGTGTAAAAACCTACTTATATAAGAATGAGGTGGTCACCAAAGTTTTTTAAAACTCTTTATTTCCCTCAGTAGTATCTGAATGGCATTTATAAATAGGACAAAAATGCTTTGAAAACAAAACTTGTGGCGTGCATGTTGCTAAAAAGAGGCAAGGAGGCAGCAGAAAACTCAAAACCATACATTTAGGGGATATTTCTGGTCATGGGGTGCAGTTTTCACCTCCAAAAACATAGAATAATGTACAAAACACAAAAAGAGAAGGTAACAGTAAGACTTAAAAACAAGGTAAACATCTCCATGAACTAGAAGTGAAAAAGACATGCAAACCAGGAGGTGGAGCTGAAGCCCAGGCCTGAGGGCTCTGGTCAATGGGTACCAACCCCTTGGCTCCTGTGGGACAGAGGAGACTAAAAGTGGCCTGTATGAAAGGGACCATCAGGACTGTGGTCTAGATCCCTCCACTGTGGAAGGAGGCTGCCTGTAGCTGCCATCTGGTCATCTAGAGTAAATGAACCTAGGGATGTGGCGGATTGCGTGACAGATCCAGGTCCACAACCAGGACCTGAGACAGGTCAGCTCTGCCTGGATCTGCCCCACCACAGCAGAATAGGGGATGTAAACCACTACTGTAACAGCTGGCTCTGGACTTGAGGAGATGGGGGATGCAGGAAGAAGCCACAAAACCACTAGACTCCTAAGGAAGGCTAAAATGCAGAAGGAGAAAAACAATTTTAACAAATTATAAAAGCCACATTTTTTAAAGCTCGCCACTCAAAATGAGTCCTCTAAAAAATAAAAATTGCAAAACCCTTGGCAATTCCCTGCCAGCTGTGGTTAGGACTCCACGCTTTCACTGCCAAGGGCCCAGGTTCAATCTCTGGTTGGGGAACTAAGATCTTGCAAGCCGTGTGGTGCAGCTGAAAAAAAAAGTGAAAAAAAAAATTGCAAAACCCATGAAAAGAGATCTGATACTCAGAGAGATAGCCAACATAAAAAACAATCAGAGTAAAAACTCAGTCCAGGTGAAATTAATTTTATAGAACAATCTGAAAAATAATCTTTAATTATGGTTAATCTGGGGGCCTTGGAGTATGGGAGGTAGAGATGAACTTATATTGGCCATGAGGTGATAATTTTGGAAGCAGGAGGATCTCTACTTTTCTTTGAAATTTTCCATAATAAAAAATTTTAAAATAACTATGTTTAGGATGCTCAAAGAGATAAATGAAGAACTCTAAAGATTTGAGATTTATAGGCTTGAGAATATATAAAATATTTGAGAATATATGTAGATTTAATAATCTATAGATCTAAGAATCTATAAAAAGGACAGAAAAAAACGTAGAAATGAAAAAAGAACAGGTGGTCACAAAAGAAAAAGAACTAAGTTCTAGTTCAAGATGGTGACATAGGAGGATACTGAACTCACCTCCTCCCATGGACACACCAAACCTACAGCTACATATGGAACTGAAAGAAACCCAAAAACTAGTTGAGCAACTCTTACACATTAGGTGAACAAGGAAAAACTCACATCAAAACTGGTAGGGGAAGCTGAGACAGAATCTCATGTTCAGCCCCACCCCTGGCACAGGGACCCACAATCGGGAAGGAACCCACAGACCAGAGGTTCTCCCTGAGGAGCAAATGATTTGAACTCCACATCGGGCACCCCAACTTTTAACACCTGTACCTGAGAGGTGAGCACCCCAAAATTCAGGGCTTATGTCCATGAGACCCACAAGGCCATAGTAAACTGAGAAATAGTTCTTAAATGGTTTGTTTGTACTCACCCAACCCAGGGCCCAGCACAGAGACAGCTGACTAAAAAGCACCTAGTCCTTCTGTGAAAAAAAAGGCCCATTGGCTTAATACACAGATATATCCAAAGAGACTCACAACAAAACATGTAATTAAAGTGTCAAAAGTGAAAGACAAGGAGAGATCTTAAAAACAGCAAGAGAAAGACAACTTGTTACATACAAGGGCACCCCATGAGACTATCAGCAGATTTTTCAGCAGAAACTTTGCAGGACAAAAGGGAGTGGCACAATATACTCAAAGTGCTAAAAGAAAAAAAATGCCACCAAGAATACTGTACATGGTGAAGTTGTCCTTCAGAACTGAAGGAGAGATCAAGAGTTTTTCAGACAAGCAAAAGCCTAAAGGAGTTCATCACCACTATATGAGTCTTACAAGAAATGTTAAAGGGACTTCTTTAGGCTAAGATGAAAGGATGCTAATTGGTAACAGGAAAATATATGAAAGTATAACTCTCACTGGTAAAGGGAAATAAATAGTAAAGTTCAGAATAGTCTAGCCTCAGGCCGGCAGGTTGGAAGTCTCCAGGAACGGGCAGCCAGTGTGTGTAGGAGTGAATCTGCGAGTTTGCCAAGCTGATTGGCAGAAAAAGCAAGCCTGCACCCTCCAAGCTGCACTATTACAATTGGGAGACAAGCCTCAGCCAGAAGTCCCTGAAGAAGTTCTACAAAAGCCATGTGGCTGACAGGCTCTTGGTGCTCCAGCTGGGTGTCAGGCCTGAGCCTCTGAGGTGGAAGAGCTGAGTTCAGGACATTGGTCCACCAGAGACTTCCCAGCTCCACGTAATATCAAACGGTGAAAGCTCTCCCAGACATCTCCATCTCAATGCTAAGACCCAGCTCCACTCAACGACCAGCAAGCTACAGTTCTGGACACCCTATGCCAAACAACTAGCAAGACAGGAACACAACCCCACCCATTAGCAGAGAGGCTGCCTAAAATCATAATAAGGTCACAGACACCCCAAAACACACCACCGGATGTGGTCCTGGCCACCAGAAAGACAAGATCCAGCCTCATCCACCAGAACACAAGCACTAGTCCCCTCCACCAGGAAGCTTACACAAGCCACTGAACCAACCTTAGCCACTGGGGGCAGACAGCAAAAACAATGGGAACTACAAACCTGCAGCCTGTGAAAAGGAGACCACAAACACAGTAAGTTAAGCAAAATGAGAAGACAGAGAAGCACACAGCAGATGAAGAAGCAAGGTAAAAACCCACCAGACCAAACAAATGAAGAGGAAATAGGCAGTTTACCTGAAAAAGAATTCAGAGTAATGATAGTAAAGATGATCCAAAATCTTGGAAATAGAATGGAGAAAATACAAAAAACTTTCAACAAGGACCTAGAAGAACTAAAGAGCAACAAACAATGATGAACAACACAATTGCTGAAACTAAAAATTCTCTAGAAGGAATCAATAGCAGAATAACTGAGGCAGAAGAACGGATAAGTGACCTGGAAGATAAAATAGTGGAAATAACTACCGCAGAGGAGAATAAAGAAAAAAGAATGAAAAACAATTAAGGACGATCTCAGAGATCTCTGGGACAACATTAAATGCACCAATATTTGAATTATAGGGGTCTCAGAAGAAGAAGAGAAAAAGAAAGGGACTGAGAAAATATTTGAAGAGATTATACTTGAAAACTTCCCTAATATGGGAAAGGAAATACTCAATCAAGTCCAGGAACCGCAGAGAGTCCCATACAGGATAAATCCAAGGAGAAACACACTAAGACACATATTAATCAAACTATCAAAAATTAAACACAACGAAAAAATATTAAAAGCAGCAAGAGAAAAGCAACAAATAACATACAAGGGAATCCCCATAAGGTTAACAGCTGATCTTTCAGAAGAAACTCTGCAAGCCAGAAGGGAGTGGCAGGACATATTTAAAGTGATGAAAGGGAAAAACCTACAACCAAGATTACTCTACCCAGCAAGGATCTCATTCAGATTTGACAAAGAAATTAAAGCCTTTACAAAAAAGCAAAAGCTAAGAGAATTCAGCACCACCAAACCAGCTCTACAACAAATGCTAAAGGAACTACTCTAGGCAGGAAACACAGAGAAGGAAAAGACCTACAATAAAGAACCCAAAACAATTAAGAAAATGGTAATAGGAACATACATATCGATAATTACCTTAAATGTAAATGGATTCAATGATCCAACCAAAAGACATAGACTGGTTGAATGGATACAAAAACAAGACCCATATATATGCTGTTCTACAAGAGACCCACTTCAGACCTAGGGACACATACAGATTGAAAGTGAGGGGATGGAAAATGATATTCCATGCAAATGGAAATCAAAAGAAACCTGGAGTAGAAATTCTCATATCAGACAAAATAGACTTTAAAATAAAGACTATTACAAGACACAAAGAAGGGCACTACATAATGATCAAGGGATCAATCCAAGAAGAAGATATAACAATTGTAAATACTGATGCACCCAACACAGGAGCACCTCAATACATGAGGCAAATGCTAACAGCCATAAAAGGGGAAATCGACAGCAACACAGTCATAGTAGGGGACTTTAACACCCCACT
Organism: Balaenoptera musculus; assembly: GCF_009873245.2. Taxonomy (NCBI): domain Eukaryota; kingdom Metazoa; phylum Chordata; class Mammalia; order Artiodactyla; family Balaenopteridae; genus Balaenoptera; species Balaenoptera musculus. The sequence goes on from NC_045795.1 coordinate 35,971,362, forward strand.
CTCACCAATGGGCAGATCATCCAAAATGAAAATAAATAAGGAAACACAAGCTTTAAATGATACATTAAACAAGATGGACTTAATTGATAGTTTTTATAGGACATTCCATCCAAAAACAACAGAATACACTTTCTTCTCAAGTGCTCATGGAACATTCTCTAGGATAGATCACATCTTGGGTCACAAATCAAGCCTTGATAAATTTAAGAAAATTGAAATCGTATCAAGTATCTTTTCTGGCCACAACGCTATGAGACTAGATATCAATTATAGGAAAAATATCTGTAAAAACTACAAACACCTGGAGGCTAAACAATATACTACTTAATAACCAAGAGATCACTGAAGACATCAAAGAGGAAATCAAAAAATACCTAGAAACAAATGACAATGAAAACATGACGACCCAAAACCTATGGGATGCAGCCAAAGCAGTTCTAAGAGGGAAGTTTATAGCAATAAAATCCTACCTCAAGAAACAAGAAACATCTCAAATAAACAGCCTAACCTTACACCTAAAGCAATTAGAGAAAGAAGAACAAAAAAAACCCCAAAGTTAGCAGAAGGAAAGAAATCATAAAGATCAGATCAGAAATAAACAAAAAAGAAATGAAGGAAACAATAGCAAAGATCAATAAAACCAAAAGGTGGTTGTTTGAGGAGATAAACAAAATTAATAAACCATTAGCCAGACTCATCAAGAAAAAAAGGGAGAAGACTCAAATCAGTAGAATTAGAAATGAAAAATGAGAAGTAACAACTGACACTGCAGAAATACAAAGGATTATGAGAGATTACTACAAGCAACTATATGCCAATAAAATGGACAATCTGGAAGAAATGGACAAATTCTTAGAAAAGCACAACCTTCCGAGCCTGAACCAGGAAGAAATAGAAAATATCAACAGACCAATCACAAGCAGTGAAATTGAGACTGTGATTAAAAATCTTCCAACCACAAAAGCCCAGTACCAGACGGCTTCACAGGCAAATTCTATCAAACATTTAGAGAAGAGCTAACACCTATCCTTCTAAAACTCTTCCAAAATATAGCAGAGGGAGGGGAGGAACACTCACAAACTCATTCTACAAGACCACCATCACCCTGATACCAAAACCAGACAAAGATGTCACAAAGAAAGAAAACTACAGGCCAATATCACTGATGAACATAGATGCAAAAATCCTCAACAAAATAATAGCAAACAGAATCCAACAGCACATTAAAAGGATCATACACCATGATTAAGTGGGGTTTATCCCAGGAATGCAAGGATTCTTCAATATACACAAATCAATCAATGTGATACACCATATTAACAAATTGAAGGATAAAAACCATATGATCATCTCAATAGATGCAGAAAAAGCTTGCAACAAAATTCAACACCTATTTATGATAAAAACCCTCCAGTAAGTAGGCATAGAGGGAACTTACCTCAACATAATAAAGGCCATATATGACAAACCCACAGCCAACATCGTTCTCAATGGTGAAAAACTGAAACCATTTCCACTAAGATCAGGAACAAGACAAGGTTGCCCATGCTCACCACTATTATTCAACATAGTTTTGGAAGTTTTAGCCATAGCAATCAGAGAAGAAAAAGAAATAAAAGGAATCCAAATCGGAAAAGAAGAAGTAAAGCTGTCACTGTTTGCAGATGACGTGATACTATACATAGAGAATCCTAACGACGTTACCAGAAAACTACTAGAACTAACCAATAAAGTTGCTAAGGTAGCAGTATACAAAATTAATGCACAGAAATCTCTTGCATTCCTATACACTAATGATGTAAAACCTGAAAGAGAAATTAAGGAAACATTCCCATTTACCACTGCAAACACAAAAATAAAATACCTAGGAATAAACCTACCTAAGGAGACAAAAGACGTGTATGCAGAAAACTATAAGACACTGATGAAAGAAATTAAAGACAATACAAACAGATGGAGAGATATACCATGTACTTGGATTGGAAGAATCAACATTGTGAAAACGACTATACTACCCAAAGCAATCTACAGATTCGGTGCAATCTCTATCAAACTGCCAATGGCATTTTTCACAGAACTAGAGCAAAAAAATTGCACAATATTTATGGAAACACAAAAGACCCCAAATAGCCAAAGCAATCTTGAGAAAGAAAAACGGAGCTGGAGGAATCAGGTTCCCTGACTTCAGACTATACTACAAAGCTACAGTAATCAAGACAGTATGGTACTGGCACAAAAACAGAAATATAGATCAATGGAACAGGATAGAAAGCCCAGAGATAAACCCACGCACCTATGGTCACTTTATCTTTCACAAAGGAGGCAAGAATATACGATGGAGAAAAGACAGCCTCTTCAATAAGTGGTGCTTGGAAAACTGGACAGCTACATGTAAAAGAATTAAATTAGAACACTCCCTAACACCATACACAAAAATAAACTAAAATGGATTAAAGACCTAAATGTAAGGCCAGACACCCTAAAACTCCTAGAGGAAAACATAGGCAGAACACTCTATGACATAAATCACAGCAAATCCTTTTTGCCCACCTCCTAGAGAAATGGAAATAAAAACAAAAATAAATAAATGGGACCTAATGAAACTTAAAAGCTTTTGCACAGCAAAGGAAACCATAAATGAGATGAAAAGACAACCCTCAGAATGGGAGAAAATATTTGCAAATGAAGTAACTGACAAAGGATTAATCTCCAAAATATATAAGCAGTTCATACAGCTCAATATCAAAAAAACAAACAACCCAATCCAAAAATGGGCAGAGGACCTAAATAGACATTTCTCTAAAGAAGATATACAGATTGCCAACAAATACATGAAAGGATGCTCAACATCACTAATCATTAGAGAAACGCAAATCAAACCTCCAATGAGGTATCACCTCACACCAGTCAGAATAGCCATCATTAAAAAATCTACAAACAATAATGCTGGGGAGGGTGTGGAGAAAAGGGAACCCTCTTGCACTTTTGGTGGGAATGTAAATTGATACAGCCACTATGGAGAACAGGATGGAGGTTCCTTACAAAACTAAAAATAGAACTACCATACGACCCAGCAATCCCACTACTGGGCATATACCCTGAGAAAACCATAATTCAAAAAGAGTCATGTACCACAATGTTCATTGCAGCTCTATTTACAATAGCCAGGACATGGAGGCAACCCTAGTGTCCATCGACAGATGAATGGATAAAGAAGATGTGGCACATATATACAATGGAATATTACTCATCCATAAAAAGAGATGAAATTGAACTATTTGTAGTGAACTATGGACCTAGAGTCTGTCATACAGAGGGAAGTAAGTCAGAAAGAGAAAAACAAATGCCGTATGCTAACACATACATATAGAATCTAAAAAATAAATAAATAAATGGTTCTGAAGAACCTAGGGGCAGGACAGGAATAAAGATGCAGATGTAGACAATGGACTTGAGGACACGGGGTGGGGGGAAGGGTAAGCTGGGAAGAAGTGAGAGAGTGGCATGGACTTAGATATACACTACCAAATGTAAAATAGATAGCTAGTGGGAAGCAGCCGCATAGCACAGGGAGATCAGCTCAGTGCTCTGTGACCACCTAGAGGGGTGAGATAGGGAGGGTGGGAGGGAGACGCAAGAGGGAGTAGATATGGGGATATATGTATATGTATAGCTGATTCACTTTGTTATACAGCAGAAACTAACACACCATTGTAAAGCAATTATACTCCAATAAACATGTTAAAAAAAAAAAAAAGAATAGTCTAATGGTGTAAAAAGTGGTGGGTTAATCACTTATAAATCTAGTATGAAGGTTAAAAGACCAAATTAGTAAACATAACTAAAGCTATAGTAATTTGTTAATGGATACATCAGATAAAAAGATGTAAACTGTGACACCAAAAACAAACTGTGGTGGGGGGAGTAAAAATGTAGAGCTTTAGAATGCATTCCAACTTCAGTAGTTAGCAACTTAAAATAGACTGTTATAGGAACTTCCCTGGTGGCACAGTGGTTAAGAATCCGCCTGCCAATGCAGGTGACACGGGTTCGATTCCTGGTCCGGGAAGATCCCACCTGCCGCGGAGCAACTAAGCCTATGCGCCACAACTACTGAGCCTGCGCTCTAGAGCCCGTGTTCCACAACAAGAGAAGCCACCACAATGAGAAGCTCGCACACCGCAATGAAGAGTAGCCCCCGCTCGCCGCAACTAGAGAAAGCCCATGCACAGCAATGAAGACCCAATGCAGCCAAATAAATAAATAAATAAAATTTTTTAAAAAATAGACTGTTATAAATATAAGTTTTTATATGTAAGCCTTATGGTAACCACAAAGCAAACCCCTATAATAGATAGTAGATACCCAAAAGCTGAAGAGAAAGGGATCTAAGCATACCACCACGGAAAAATCATCAAATAACAAAGGAAGAGCGCAAGAGAAGAAGAAAGAAAGAAAGGAATTACAAACAGCCAGAAAATAATTAGCAAAATGACAAGTACATAACTATAATAATTATTGTAAATGTAAATTGACTAAATTCTCCAATCAAAAGACAGAGAGTGGCTAAATGGATAAAAAAACAAGACCCATCTATCTGCTGCCTTCAAGAGACTCACTTCAGATGTAGGACACACATAGACTGAAAGTGAAGGGATGGCAAGAGACATACCACGCAAATGGAAACCAAAAGAAAGCTGGAGTAACTATACTTATATCAGACAAAACAGACTTTAAGACAAAAACTATAATAAGAGACAAAGAAGATCATTATGTAACAATAAAAGGGTCAATCCAAGAAGAGGCTATAACATTTGTAAACATTTATGCACCCAACATAGGAGAACTCAAATATATAAAACAAATATTAACAGACCTAAAGGAAGAAATAGATAGCAATGTAATAACAGTAGGGGACTTTAATGTCCCACTTTCATCAATGGATAGATCACCCAGACAGAAAATCAATATGGAAACATTGGCCTTAAATAAGCTAGATCTGATGAGCTTAACAGACATATACAAAACAGTCCATCGAAATGCAACAGAATACACATTCTTCTCAAGTGCACATTAAGCATTCTCCAGACAGAGCATGTTAGGCCACAAAAGAAGTGTTAATAAATTTAAGAAAACTGAAATCACGTCAAGTATCTTTTCTGACCACAGTGGTATGAAACTAGAAATCAATTATAAGAAGAAAACTGACATATTCACAAATATGTAAAGATTAACCACATATTTGGTTATCAACAACCAAAGAGTTGTTCATACTGAACAGCCAATGGTTCAAAGAAGAAATCAAAAAATACCTTGGGACAGATAAAAATGGAAATACAGCATACCAAAAGCATACCAAAAGGGATGCAGCAAGAGCAGTTCTAAAAAGGAAGTTCATAAAGATAAACCTTACATTAAGAAATAAGAGGGATCTCAAATAAACAACGTAACTTTATACTTCAAAGAATTAGAAAAAGAAGAACAAACAAAGCCCAAAGTTAGTAGATGGAAGGAAATAACAAAGACCAGAGTGGAAATAAATGAAGTACAGACTAAAAAGACAATAGAAAAAATCAAGGAAACTAAGAGCTGGTATTTTAAAGGATAAACAAAATAGACAAAACTTTAGCAAGACTCACCAAGAAAAAGTGAGGGAGAACTCAAATAAAATCAGAAACCAAAGAGGAGGCATTACAATTGATACCATACAAATACAAAGGATCATAAAAGACTACTATGAACAATTATACACACACGAATTTGACAATCTAGAAGAAATGAATAAGTTCCTAGAAACATGCCACCCACCAAGACTGAATTATGAAAAAATAGAAAATCTCAACAGACTGATTAGTAGTAAGGAGATTGAATCAGACCAAAAACCTCCCCCAAAAACAAAAGACCAGGATCAGATGGCTTCACTGGTGAATTCTACCAAACATTTAAAGAAGAATTACTACCAGTCTTCTCAAACTTCTCCAAAAAAAAGAGAGAACACTTCTCTTATTTTATGAGGCCAGCATTACCCTCATACCAAAACCAGACAAGGACACCACAAGAAAAGAAAATTACAGGTCAGTGTCCCTGATGAACATAGATGCAAAGATTCTCAACAAAATATTAGCAAGCTGAATTCAACAATACATTAAAATCATACACCATGATCAAGTGGGATTTATTCCATGAATGCAAGAATGGTTCAATATCCACAAACTAATCAATGTGATGTACCACATTAACACAATGAAGCATAAAAATCATATGATCATCTCAATAGATGCAGAAAAAGCTTTTGACAAAATTCAACATCCACTCATGATAAAACCTCTCAACAAAGCAGGTGTAGAAGAAACATACCTCAACATAGTAAAGTTCATATATGACAAACCTATGGCTAACATCATACTCAATGGTGAAAAGCTGAAAGCTTTTCCTCTAAGATCAGGAACAAGACAAGGATGCCCACTCTCACCACCTTTATTCAACATGGTATCTAAAGACCTAACCAGAGCAATTAGGCAAGAAAGAAATAAAAGGCATCCAAATTGGAAAGGAAGAAGTAAAACTATCCCTATTTGCAGATGGCATGATATTACATATAGAAAACCCTAAAGATGCCACCAAAAACTGTTAGAACTAAAAATTCAGTAAAGTTTCAGGATATAAAATCAATATACAAAAATCAGTTGCATTTTTATGCACTAATAATGAACTACCAGAAAGAGAAATTGAGAAAACTATCCCATTTACAACTGCGTCAAAAAGAATAAAATACCTAGGAATAAATTTAACAAAAAGGTAAAAGACCTGTACACTGAAAACTATGATACATTGATGAAAGAAATTGAAGAAGGCACAAGTAAATGGAAAGATAGTCCATGTTCATGGGTTGGAAGAATTAATATCATTAAAATGTCTACATTACTCAAAGCAATCTACAGTTTCAAAGCAATACCTATCAAAATTCTAACGGCATTTTTCAAGAAATAGAACAAAAACTCCTAAAAATTTTATGAAACCACAAAAGACCCCATAGAGCCAAAGAAATCTTGAGAAAAAGGAACAAAGCTGGAGGCATAATGCTTCCTGATTTCAAACTATATCAAAGTTATAGTAATCAAAAATGTATGGTATTGGCATAAAAACAGAGACAATGAAACAGAATAAACCCACATATATATTTAATTAATTTATGAGAAAGGAGCTGGGAATATACAATGAGGGAAGGACAGTCTCTTCAACATATGATGCTGGGAAAACTGGATAAACACATGCAAAAGAATGAAACTGGACCACTATCTTCTTATACCATACAAAAAATTAACTCAAAATGGACTAAAGACTTGAACATAAGACCTGAAACCATAAAACTCCTGGAAGACAACAGAGTTGGTAAGTTCCTTGAAATCAGTTTTGGCAATGATTTTTTTGGACTTAACACCAAAAGCCAAGGTAACAAAAGCAAAAATAAACAAGTGGGACAGCATCAAACTAAAAAGCTTCTTACAGCAAAGGAAACCATATACAAAATGAAAAGGTAACCTACTAAACAGGAGAAAATATTTGCAAATCGTAACTCTGATAAGGGGTTAATATCTAATATATATAAAAAACTCTTACAACTCAATAGCAAAAACAACCAATTTGATTTTAAAATGAGCAGAGGATCTGAATAGGCATTTTCCCAAAAAAAGACATACAAAGAGCCAACAGGTACATGAAAATGTGCTCAACATCACTTATCACCAGCGAAATGCGAATCAAAACCACAATTAAATATCACCTCACATCTGTTGGAATACCTATCATCACAAAGACAAAACTTAGTGTTGGTGAGGATGTGGAGAAAAAGGAACCCTTGCATGGAAATGTAAATTGGTGCAGCCACTATGGAAGACAGTATGGAGGATCCTCAAAAAATTAAAAATAAAACTACCATGTGATCCAGTAATTCCACTTCTGGATATTTATCTGAAGAAAACAAAAACACTAACTTGAAAAGATATATACATACCCATGTTCATTGTAGCATTATTTGCAAGAGCTAAGATGTGAAAACAACCTAAGTATCCATCAGTGGGTGAATGGATAAAGAAAATGTGGTATATTTATATAAAAGGAATATTATTTAGAAGTAAAAAGAAGGAAATCCTGCCATTTGTGACAACATGGATGAACGGACTTTGAGGGCATTATGCTAAGTGAAATGAGTCAGACAGAAAAAGACAAATACCATATGATCTCATTTATATGCAGAATCTAAACAAAAACAAAAAACCAGAAACATAGATATATAGAACAGACTGGTCATTGCCAAACAGAGTGGGTAAAATGGGTGAAGGTGATTAAAGAGTACAAACATCCAGTTATAAAATGAATAAGTTCTGGGGATGTAATGTATAGCATAGTGACTATAGTTAATAATACTGTATTGTATTTAAAAGCTGCTAAGAGAGTAGATCCTAAAATTTCTCATCATAGGAAAAAAATTGTAACTATATGTGGTGATGGATGTTAACTAGACATATTTTTGTGATCATTTCACAATATATACATATACTGAGTCATTATGTTGTACACCTGAAACTAATATGGTATAGATTATACCTCATTTTAAAAAAAGGATTTGATGCAAACACTAAGCATAGAAAAAGGAAAAGAACCAATTAAAAATCTTGAAAAGGAAAAATATAATAATTTAAAATATTTAATAGACTAATAGTAAAAAAGCATAGAATTAGAAGTTTGAAAAATGTTCTGAGGAATTCACCAAGAACACAATACAGAAATAAACAATTTTTTAAATGGCGGTTTAGTTAAGGGACAAGAAGGATAGACTGAGGAGCTCCAAAACTAAAATATTTCAAATAATCATATTATCTTCTTGAGTTACAGCATTATTTTGCAAAATCAAGGAATGTTCAGGATCATTTCAAATTTTGAGGGCGCATTTATAGGGCAATCAATACACCCTCGAATAACATGTTTATTTGTACAGTTTTCAGAAAAGAAAAAGGAAAGATTCTTTAATAGATCACTTGTAAGACCTTATAATCTTATGTACCTCAATGTCATCCTTATTTTTAAGGAGTGGTGCTTCCATAATATTTCTAAGACAAAAAGAATCCGATTCCACATCAAATGGGGTTCCAGTTAACTCAGAGATTCGATCCCAGTGTCTCTGTTTCATTGCCTTATTGGTCATCATTTCTAGTAGAGGACATGACTCACTGAAATCATCAATTCTTTTTTTCAGATCCAAAAAAGCTTGCCAATCTTTAAGTCCTTTTGGCAGTTTACGACATCTTTCAGAAAAAAAAAGAAAAAATTATTTCATCTATACATTTCTTTGAAGAAGGTGTTATGAATATACAGCAATATATCAGAGGATAAATTCATTTGTGAAATACCTATGGGATCCTAAGATAGGCACTATAAACAGTTAAGTTTAATTCAATTGAAACTCACCTGTTTTGAAACTCCTGCAGTTCTGCATTAATTTTTTCAATGTCTACATTTCCCCAAAGTATTTCATAATAACCACTAATATTTCCCATTACAGTATCGTATAGTCCATACAGCTTCTGCAGCAAGTTGAGTTCCTTTCTGGAAACCAAATAATTAAGTCATTACATAACATATATTTAAAAAATAAATTCCATTATTGGATAGGCAGAATTCATCTAATCAAATTATTTCACATATTATGTGTATCATATCTTATATACACCAACACGCATACACTCCTGTCAGTTTCCAAACACTTTATTAAAAGCTCCGTCAATTAAAGTTTATAGCTTTCAAATATTCCAAATTATACTATGACATGACATTAACAAATGGTTTGATTATTACAACCATACCAATCATTGCAAACTATCTGACCAAAATTTGTTAGCGTGATCAAAGCTAAGGCTAAGGTTTTATTTGACTTTTTCCTTTCAAACGCAAGCTAGATTTTTATGATTATGTCTGCCTTTTAAGTCTGACTTTAAACATCACTTTCCTGTCAAAAGCTTTCCCTCATGTGCCCAGATGGAGTTATATCCAAAACAAGAATAAAAGGAGGGATTCTGGGTCCAAGTAAAGGAATATTTCTTCAGTGTGTAAAACACCAAAAATTGACCACTCAACAGAATTTGTGGATTCTCCCAGGAATTCCTCAACCCTTAGCATACCATGAGGGTCCATTGAATCCAATTTTAGTTTTTTAATTTCTTGAGTAGTTCTAATTTTTTGTAAGGATTGAGAGTTACAACATTTATTATTTATTATAGATAATCAGCAACCAAAGATAAATTTGCTTATGTTTTTGATGGAGTAAAACTCATTCTATCTTGTGTTGACCTAAAACAAATAGACTGCCAGTTATTTCTCCAGAAAAAATGTGTTTACTCAGGATCAGTAGAAAATTGCAATTCTGGGTCTGCAACCATGGTGAGCCATGTGCAAGTCCCCAAATGGCAAGGGAAGGAGAATTCTTTTATAGAGGGGAATAGGAAGTTGGAGGGCTAGAGTAAACAGAGTCCATGGGTTTTCACTGGCTGAGTTGTTGCCAGGAGAGAAGAGTCTTTCCTCTTGTTGGGCCCTGCTAATGTTGCAGAGCATGAAAGCTCCCCCTTCTTGTCTCCTGACTCTATTTAATTGAGGTTTCTGTTTATTAATTTTTTACTCTTGCAATTACCAAGGTGCACAGGACCTTTTTACAAATCTAAGATACATTCTGGAATCTTAGTTTTTTTTTTTTTTCAGTTCTTGTTTCATTTTTCTAATTCATCATCCTAGAAATTATTTCATTATTAATCACTGATTATTCCCAATTAAACTAAAAATGACTAAAATAATAAGAAAAATGTATGATGAAATCTCTTATAAAGAGATGATGCAACAGTGAAAAAATAATCACTACTGCATCGTCCTTCAAATGTCTTATTGTGTTGCTAAAACATTGCATCATCTTTCAAGAAAGTATAAAAAGGAACTCTGGAGACACCATTTTTGTAGTCTTTTGATTTTTGTTTATTTAGCTTTCACTTAATACAGTTAAGAATTCAGTACTTTTCATTTTCTACCTAAAACAGCAAAAGAATAAAATCAACAAAGGAAGGTGCTTCCCAAGTATTAAACAGAAAAGAGACAGAAAGCAATGCTCTAGACTCTAATTTTGACAGTGAAACTGATTGTGTAAGTGAAATCTCAGACTTTTGCGTCTTTAGATGATAACCTAGATGGATTTTTTAAAATTCAATAATGTATGAGTGAAAGATATATTTCAATAGGGGCAAGGGCTGTATCACGCAGTATTTTGCAACAAGAACCTAGAGCATCCCATTTTGTGAAAAAGATAAGTGACAGTGTTCTTTCATTATTTATATGTTTACATAAATTTTATTTGATATATTCCACAAGAAGAAAAATGTTGAAAGGAGATATGTATTCAAAGGAAATAGATGATGCAGAAATGAAAAAGTTAATTGATCATTCAAATTTAAAAGTAAAGATGTTTGTATTTATAGTGCAAAAAAGATGTTGAACAAAATTATGACTGTATGAGTTTTCAACAGTTTTGAGTTTTAACCATGCAAGTGCAAGAAAAAACATAAGTAATGAGAAGCTAGAAGTTATTGAAGATGGATTTGAAACCTGGAATCACTGTTTACAGGATGGATATGCTCCAGGTTCATGCATGACAGCTAATGAGCTGCATTCAAAAGTTGGTCTCCATTTCGTGTACATACGTCTTTAAACCAGGACATTATGGAGTAAAAGTTTGGGTTTTCTCTGCTTAAATTCTTATTAAATTTTCTAATAAAACTGCTTTTCACCATTCCTTTATTCTTACTTCTGAAAAGTATTCATAATTACTTAAAAACATAAAAAATTAAAAGGGTCCATTGGTCCAGAAGGTAAATGAGAATGATTAGTTTTCCTAGAATACTGCAGGTCAAAATAAAACACTGATTCTCAGACTGAGTGTGCAAAAGAATTAACTAGAGAGTTTAGAAAAATGCAGAATTGCTAGGACCCCATCCCGGAGATTCTGATTTAATGTCAGGGGAAAGGACCAGACATCGGCAATTCTAACACAATTAGTAATTGGGTTAAGCTTAGCAAAAGCCTATTTTTAGAAAAAAAAATACAAACCATCTTCCCTAAATGGCTGAGGAATTCATTTATCTTCAGACAATTTTAGGTACCTTGTGCCATGACATTTTCATGCTGGGACTTTGAAACAAGTCAGCATAAAGTTCTAAAGCCAAGATCCTAATAAGCTAATACCACTGTTTTAATTTTGCCTTTGAAGAAAGTTATATTTAACATTCTACCAAAATATACTTGGTTAAATCCTAGATCCACTGTTTAAAAGCAACTGTTACTCTTTAAAATCAATTAAGTTCCTTGGCCTTCAATCTGAATGAATTCTATGCCTACCCAACGGGGAAAAGCACTTAGCATAAATGCAGTAAGCAGGAAGCAAGAGCCAAGGACGGCTATTTCTCTAAGCAAACAAAAGTTATCCGAAGTTGCAGTGCTTCTGCACAATTATTGACACTATTCAAAATCACGAAAAGAAAAATAATAAAGCACAGGCTAAATATAGGCCATTAACGCCCAGAATTTTTGCAATGTATTTTCCACTCCCCTAGAACATTTATTTTGTATATGGAGACTGTGCATCCAATGGGTCAGGAATAGCCAGGAATGAGGGGACTATTTAGGAGTTTGCCAAGCCAGACTCTTCTCTGCATGATGAAGGATTTAATGATGACATGATTCTTCTAATGGACAGTTAATTATTTATAATAAACTTGTCCAATTTCTAAACTTACCTAATTTTGTGTAAAACCTCATAGTCAGTCACAGGCAACCCAAAAAGTTGTTCACCAGATGAATATGTAACGAATTTCCTCCACAGATCATCAAAATTGGCCTATAAAAGGTTTTAAAATTATAGTAAGATGTAATAAATTCAGAGCCCATTAAAGTAGAATTCATTATAATCGGAATAAAAGCTACATTGAAGTTTATTGAATATTATCTATGAAACAAGGATTTGTGAAGCAAATTTATGCTGATAACAAGCTATCAGAGGGAAAGTTAAGCACTTAGGAAAATTAACTTTCAAGCATTCTGAAAGTAATCATTTTATGTAAAATTATTTCCTTAATAAATTAAGTGGTCCCCAGACTTACATTTCAAGTTCCCATAAATACATCTGAAAGTAATGAAACTGCATTTTAAAAATTCTATAATTCAGACTTTTCTATTATTTTAGCCTGGTCATCTCTCCTACACGGTTCAAACGAGTGAAGCATTGGTATAATCCATTCAACCTTGCTTTCTCTACAAGCAAGTCTATAAAATAAAGGATTCCATTTTAACACCATTTGAAATAACTCTAAATTTAAATCAGCAAAGTTAATGTTCAGGTCTTTTGAACTGGAATTTGAATCTCCTATACTTAGAATGCTAAGTATTAACAGGGTTAAAAGCACAAAAGCAAACAGAAATAATTCACTTGTGACAAGATATGTGTGCTCTACATAAATGGTATAACATATCAATAAGGATCCTAAATTCCCAGTCCTGGAAACTGTCTGGCATCAGACCTCACAGTGCTCAGATAATGATACAGATCTGACAGATACATTAGCACATCTTACAGGAGCCAAATCAGGAAGGTGTGAAGATGCAGGAGGAACTCCAACGAATTCTTCGTTCCTAGAGAGGAAGAGCCATTTTGCACTTTTTATATTCCTTGGTGGTTAGTATGGTGGTTACTCAATAAATGTACTGAACGAAAAGTCCATGGGACTATGTGGACATTAGGAAAGGAGAAACGAAAACTTCAAAGTTACCATACACTTAAAGGACGACATTTAAAATCTTGGGGTTTTCTTCGTGTTTTTTAAAAAATTTATTTATTTACTTTTGGCTGCATTGGGTCTTTGTTGCTGCGTGCGGGCTTTCTCTGTTTGCAGTGAGCTGGGGCTAGTCTTCGTTGCAGTGTGCAGGCTTCTCATTGCGGTGGCTTCTCTTGTTGCAGAGCACAGGCTCTAGTCGCATGGACTTCAGTAGTTGTGGCACGTGGGCCCAGTAGTTGTGGTGCATGGGCTTAGTTGTTCTGCGGCATGTGGGATCTTCCCGGACCAGGACTTGAACCCATGTCCCCCGCACTGGCAGGCAGATTCCTAACCACCGCGCCACCAGGGAAGTCCCTAAAATCTTGTTAATGTGATGAAGCCTACTGATGAATGCCAATCCCTCACTCCTTTTTCCACTCAGGTCCGAAATAATATAAAAAGCACCAGCCAAACAGGAAACAAAATGTCAGCTTTGTCGGCAGCCAAGTACCCAGTAACTCCCCAAATCAGAGTAAAGTTGCATCAGAAAACACCACTGGGACCTGAGATGAGGCTCCTGCTTCTTCCCCAGATCTAGATCTTGGGTACCTGCTTTGGAGGGGGGGAGGGAGAACACCTGTTTTTGAGAAGCGTTAGGTCTGCAAATCTGACCCCCAGCCATATATCCAGCCAGATCCTCAGCAAACAGGCTGCTCAGCTTACAAGCCCAGGCACAGGCAGAAAGAAGGTACAAGGAGGCAAAAGATGGGCCCTACATTGCCTTTTCAACGAAGTGAACACACCCCTAGTAAAAGGGTGGCTCATTAAAGTCCCAGTTGTTGACTGATACATTGATAACTCCCGAGGGAGAGACAAGGAAGGGGGGCGTCTATCTTCAGAATATACCCAGGCTCCAATCACTTTTCATCAACTCCAATGTCACCACTCTGGTCCAGGTTACTATCATCTCTCCCCTGGAAGATTGCAATAGCCTCCTAATTAGTCTCCCTGCTTTTAGCCTTGACTTCCAATAATCTATTCTCAATGCAGTAGACAGGCTGGCCCATGAAAACATAAGATCATGCCACTCATCTCACTCAGAGTCAAAGCCAGTGCCCCTCAGGGGCTGGCAAGGCTTCTAACAGTCTGTCCTCTCCTTAGCTCTCTGGACTTAGTGCTACAACTATCTCCTTGCTCATTCTGTTCCAGCCATACTAATCTCCCGTTGCTTCTCTTACATGCTCTTACTCAGGCCTTGTGTACTGCTCTTCCCCTGCCTGGAAAGCTGCTCCTCCAGATCATCTGCCTGGCTCATTCTCTCACTTCCCCAGGTCTCTACTCCAATGTCACCTCTCAGGGAGGCCTTCCCTGGAGACCCTATTTTAAATTTCACCTCTACTTTACATACACACAGCCTAGCACTTTATGCCCCTTCCCTGCCTTTTCCCTTTTCCCTTGGCGCTTACCACCATCCAACGTTACTACCTATTGCTTTTACTGCTGAGAGGTTCCTCTTGGCTCAGCGGGCAGCCACCACATCAGTCTTAGTCCTGGCTCCTCCGGAGAGGAAGGCCTCTCCCTGGGACCCTGGCTCCAAATCTGAGGACTTCAGGTAGTAAAGGATCAGAGTTTCCTCCAGGGTCCAGCATAAAGAGCTGGCAAGGGTGATGGGAGGAGCTGGTTTTAGTCGAAGAGTGACGGCCATAGTTCTGGAGAACCCCAACAATCACATGGGACTAGGCTTTTTATCTGAGGAGAACATATTTAGGTGAAAGGCTTGTGCCTGCTGCATCCCACGAAAATCCTTGCCGGCACAAGGGTTATCTTACAGAAATCTACTGGGCCAGACCTACCCTCCTGCAACCAGGCAGCAGACAGATGGGCTCAGGACAGATGATCTTGTCTACTTTGCATAAGTTTATTCCACTAGGGACCAGCTGCAATTCCTGCTTGTTCCAATGATCCTGAAGAAACACTTTTCTTATCA
Source organism: Balaenoptera musculus (assembly GCF_009873245.2). Classification (NCBI taxonomy): domain Eukaryota; kingdom Metazoa; phylum Chordata; class Mammalia; order Artiodactyla; family Balaenopteridae; genus Balaenoptera; species Balaenoptera musculus. The sequence goes on from NC_045795.1 coordinate 35,987,193, forward strand.
TGGTATGGCTTTTCTGTTTTAAAACACTCAAATCAAGGGAGATACTTGAAAATTAGATATCATATGAAAAATTCCAGTTGGTTATTATGGAAAAAGCCTGAACTACCCCTACCAATCTCAGGAGAACCTGCAGTTTAAGAGGTTTCATCCAAACTGACTGAACCTTTCTGGCAAAAGTGTGCATGGAACCAACCTGAACCATCCATGGAACCTACATATAAAGCAACAAAAACAAGATTACTGACTACTCCATTTGTTTGGTTTGGGGTGAAAAACCCAATCATCAAGTGATATGAAGTAACCTCCGACATAGGTAAAGGAATATTTAGAAACACCTACCCAGTATGTGGCAAAACTAAAGCATAAATTACAGAAAGCCTTCATATGGCTAGATTTGCTGCAAAACTTGCGTAATCCTAGTAAAGAAAACACTGGTTTTTGGACAACAGCTCTATATTTCCTGGTGGGATGACCGTGGAAGCCACCTAAGTATAAATGCAGGGAATGTAAATGTAACCAAAAAAATGTAGTTTTACCTGAAATATCTGTAACCTGTTGCTAGCTTCTTGGGGTGGTATATTTGGAACCATGGGTCCTTCCTGTAATGAATAACATAATCTGCATTTTAATTCCTAATCACATGTATTTATCTATTTATTAGGTTTATCTATTATTTCCTTTTAAACAAATAAACATGATTTTTAATTTACATGATCTAATTTTGTCCTGTACATGAAGTTTTCATTTATTTTTTGCAACAGTTTTATTGAGATATAATTCACATATTATACAATCAACTCATTTAAAATGTACAATTCAACGGTTTTTATTATATTCACAGACTATGATAACACTCAGTTTTAGTATATTTGCATCACTGTAACTTCCATTCATTTTTTACAGGACCTTGACACAGCTAATAAAAAATGTGATTAAATTACATCCTATATGAAGTTCGTAACACAAGAGCTCTGTTTCATTTCATTTATGATTATAAATGATGATGCTGTGGTTGTGCATTAGAATAACTGAGATAGGGCTCTGAGAACAACCTCCTTTCACGAAGAGTCCAGCCCAATATGGAAACAGAGACACACATAAGGTTGAATACTTGGAAGAAGCAGAAGGCGGTCTCTGGTGGCCATGAGCCAGAAAACAGTTGCAAAAAAGATCCCAAAGGGTCTGTACAATCATGAATATTATGGATATGCTAAATAATATGCCAGATTGCCAGTGTAATAGAATAATAGAGCAATAAAATGTTGACTAATCAAACCTAAAAGAGATGTTTAGTACACGTTAAAAAAAAGTGTTATAAAAGTAGCGCCAAGGGCTTAAATTATCTTATGATTTCAGATCTATTGTGACCACTAAAAGAAAGTAGAATATTTTAGGGGACTATATCCAACTTCTGAGTTTAACTTCAAAGAGGTCGACCATTAATCAGTCATTATACCAGGTTGAATAGTCTGTGGGACTGACCAAGGATGACATTTATTATTTATGTTCAGTGACCCTTTTGGTTCTCTAAGAGTTAGTGGGGAAAAAATCAGTTGCATAACCCTGGCATTAGGGCATTTATAGTTTCTTACAGCCTTCCAACAACTGTATTACATTTTTAGTTATGAGTATTCTGGTCTTGAGAAAGGACAAAAGCAGACTTTGTTCCTTCCACAATTTCCAAAGTTGTTGCTCCTTTTAGCAGTTAAATCTTCTCTCTTTCTACATGAAACATGCTTAAAAGAAGAGCTATCCCCCCTTTTTAATAGCTGCAAATATGCAAAGATAGCCTCTTACATACAATGTACAAATCACAGTGTATTTCTCAGGGTTCATTACTTTCATCTCATATAAACATACCACCAAACAACTTAACACACAGCATGCAACACTTCAATTACCGTCTCATATGCTTCTGCAAAATTCATTACATCCTCACAAAAAACTTCCACGGATTCTAGTAGACTACGTTTAAACTTTGGCTGCACTTGAACTAGTTCATCTTGTACAGAAACCTGGAATAAAAAAGAATATTCAATGTGAGAGTGAAAGTAATGTATTTAAATGAAAACTACAATTTTACTCCAGCAAGTTTGTCACAGATGTACTGTATGAACAAGGATGTCTCTGCAATGTTATTTGTTAAAAAAAAGAAAAACACAGAAATAAACAATCCAAATGAACCATCAAGAGACTCAAATCATTCTAGTTCATGACCCAAGAGGCAAAGCTATCTAACTGCAGTTAGGAAAACATTTTCTGGCTGACCCAGTTCAGGCCAAGGAAACAGTTACTACTATGGGCCCAGTCTGAGTCACATGCTGTCTCTGGGACCAGGCCACAGTCTGGGATTAACAATTTCTAGTAGGTTCACATGGTTCCAGTAATTGGAGCAGTTCCCTCTAAGAAAATGATATTACTCTAGGTTTAAAAAAAATAGCAAATGTCTTCCACAATGGTCTTCAAAGCTTCTGCTTAAACCTGCAATCATAATAGTTAGCACTTAATTCATGTTTTCTCTCTGCCAGGCTCTTTACATATGTTAACTCATTTAATGCTCACAACCATCCTGCGTGGTAAATACTAATATTATACCCATTTTACAAGTGAGAAAACCAAGGCCCACAGAGACTAACTTCCTCAACGTCCTAGCACCAGTATGAGACAAGGTCAAGATTCAAAACCTGGCAGTGTGGTTCCAGGGCTCTTGCTCTTAACTGCTCTCAACAATAGCGTTTTTCTGGGTTGGAACATATACTGCTTTAAGCTTAATGGTGACTGTAGTAAAGACTGGGTCAGTAGGTTTAACACTAACAGAGAGATGGCAGAAAAACCCAAATGAATCTGTTAAATTGAACAATAATAGAAAACTGGGCTTCACTAAATCTCAACAGAGGGCTCCCCATTTCCTTCCTAAGACTCACTGTCTAGACTAACCAGCAAGCACTTTTCAAAATAAGTGATTAGTCAATAATGAACTTAAATAGAAATAAGTATTGAAAAAGTATTTTATGTACATCATCTCAAGCCTCATAACTGCATTTTTAAAAGCTTCTAAAATATTCCTAAAGGACCACACGAAGAAACTGAGAAACAAAGGTTATTAACTTGCATAAGATCACCCAATTGGCTAGTGGCAGAGCCAGAATCACAAGTCATGACCCCAAATTCAGCTCTGTGTCCTTGCTACTGTGCCTTGCTTCAATCTCAGTGACAAATCTTTCCATAAACAGGAAATTTTAAGCCAACATTAATTAATTAATATTCAATAAAAATTTTTAGTATAATTAAAGAATCTGGACCCTCCCTTGGGGTTCACTTTTAATGGCTAAATATTTACCAACTTCAAAAATGCTTAGAGAGAGATTTATAGCTATAAACGCCAACATTAAAAGAAAAAAGACCTCAAATCAGTAAGCTAACCATCCACCTTAACAAACTAGACAAAGAAGAACAAACTAAACCCAAAGCAAGCAAAAGGAAGAAAATAATTTAAAAAGAGCACAAATAAATGATACAGAGAATAAGAAAACAATAGAGAAAATCAACAAGCTAAAAGTTTCTTCTTTGAAAAGAGCAACAGAAGTGACAAAACTTTACCTAGTCTAACCTAGAATAAAGGAGAAAGGACTCAAATTACTAAAATTAGGAAAGAAAGAAGGGACATCACTACTTACTTTATAGAAATAAAAAGGATTATAAAGATACAATCAACAGAGTGAACAGTCACCCTATAGAATGGGAGAAAATATTTGCTAATCATATGTCTGATAAGAAGTTAATATCCAGAATATATAAAGAACTTCCACCACCCAACAGCAACAAAAAACAAACAACCCAACTTAAAACTAGGCAAGATATACAAATGGCCAACAAGCATATGAAAAGATGCTCAACATCACTTTTCATTAGGGAAATGCAAATCAAAACCACAATGAGATACCACCTCACCCATTAGGATGCCTACTATCAAGGACACAGAAAATAACAAGTGTTGGTGAGCATGTGGAGAAATTGGAACCCTTGTGCACTGTTGCTGGGAATGTAAAATGGTGCAGCTGCTATGGAACACAGTACGGCAGTTATAAAAAAGTGAAAATAGAATTACTATATGATCCAGGAATTCTATTCCTGGGTGTATCCAAAAGAACTGAAAGCAGGTCTCAAAGAGATTTCTGTACACCCATGTCCATAGTAGCATTATTCACAACAGCCAAAAGGTGGGAGAAACACAAGTGCCCATTGATGCATGAATGAATAAACAAAATGTGGTATATGCTGCATATGAGGGAATATTCTTCAGCATTGTAAAGGAAGGAAATTCTGACATACGCTACAACACGGATGAATCTTGACGACATTATGCTAACTGAAATAAGTCAGTTACAAAAAGAAAAATATTGTATGATTTCACATATATGAGGAAACTGAAGTAGTCAAATTCATAAAGACAAAGTAGAATGGTAGTTCCCAGGAACTGGGGAAAGGGTGAAATGGGGAATTGTTGTTGAATGGGTAGTTTCAGTTTTGCAATATGAAAAAGTTCTGGAGATTGGTTGCACAACAATGTGAACACACTTAACACTACTGAACTCTACACTTAAAAATGATTAAGATGGTAAATTTTAGGTTATGTGTATTTTACCACAATTTTTTTAACCTTAGTACAAAGCTACTATAATCAAGACTGGCATAGGGGTAGACATATGGATCAACAGAATAGAATTGACAGTCCAGAAATAAACCCTTACATTTATGGTTAATTGATTTTCTCCAGGGTGCCAAGACAATTCATTGGTGAAAGGATAGTCTTTACAACAAATGGCACTGAGACAACAGGATATCCACATGCTTTTACATGACGTTGGACCCCTAACTCACACCATATACAAAAATTAACTCAAAATGTATCAAAGACCTAAATGTAAGGGTGAAATTATAAAACTCTCATAAGAAAACACAGTAGTGACCCTTCATGACCCTGGATTAGGCAATGGTTTCCTACATACAGTACCAAAACACAAGCAATGGAAGAAAAAATAGACAAATTGGACTTTATCAAAATTTAAAATTTTTGTACTTCAAAGGACACCATCAAGAAAGTGAAAAAACCCAACAAATGAAAGAAAATGTTTGCAAATCCTTTGATTAAGGGACTTACATCCAGAATATATAAAGAACTCTTACAACTCAAAGAGACAACCCAATTTAAAAAATAAGGAAAGGATTTAAATTCACCTTTCTTCAAAGAAGATATACAAATGGCTGATAAGTACATGTAAAGATGCTAAGAATTATTAGACATTAGGAAAATGAAGTACTGGTACGTGAGACAATATGGATAAACCTTGACGACATTATTGTAAGTGAAAGAAGCCAGTCACAAAAGACTACATATTATATGATTCTATCTATATTAAGTGTCCAGAAAAGGCAAATCCATAGAGACAAAAAGTAGTGGCTGCCAGGGGCTAGGGTAAGGAGGAAAATGAGGAGTGATTACTAATGGGTATGGGGTTGCTTTTGGGGTGAAGAAAATATTCTAAAATTAGATAATGATGATTGTCATGCAACTCTGTGCATATATTAACAATCACAGTATTGTATACTTTGAAATGGTAAATGTTATAGTACGTGGATTATATCTCAATAAAGCTTTTAAGGTAATATATATTGAGCTTTTTAAAGGTTTGAAATGTATTTTTTTCTGGAGATAGTGACTTAATAAAAAAGTAAGAATTGGGACTTCCCTGGTGGTCCAGTGGTAAAGAATCGCCTTCCAATGCAGGGGGCGCGGGTTCGATCCCTGGTCAGGGAACTAAGATCCCACATGCGGGGCAACCAATGCCACGCACCACAACTACTCAGCTCGCCCGCCTCAGCGGGAGAGCCTGCATGCCGCAAACTACAGAGCTCACGTGCTCTGGAGCCCACACACCGCAACTAGAGAAGAGAAAACCCGCACGCACGCCACAACTAGAGAGAAGCCCATGCGTCACAGTGAAGAGCCAGCATACCGTAACTAAGACCCAACACAGCAATAAAAAAAAAAAGTAAGAATTAAATTTGTACTTACAGCTTTACTCTGCAATTTGTTGAAAGAATATCTCAAGGTATCAACTGCTTCTGATTCTTCTTTGGTTACTTCAACTTCAAATCTGTTTAAAATAGCATAGGCTTCCTGTGGGGTGGGGGCAGAGTTCAGAAACATCACAAGGAATATAATTGCCAAATGACTTAGATGCCTTCTAAAGACACATTCCTATGTCTTCAAAGACTAGAAGAATGGGTCCCAAAATTAAACGTGTATAAAAAGGTCCTTTAGATTATCACTTACATCAGATATTGACTCTAGATCCCAGGCCCTGAAATCTGAACTTAATAAGCACCAAGGTGATTCTGGTGGAGAGTAGGCAAATCGCTTTGAGATACTATCCTAGGAAAAACTCCCTGGAATAATTTTCTGCCTCTCTCCTCCTTGATCTTGTGACAACACCATGCAAAATGTTTTCTCATACTCTATTGAAATATGGGTTGGCTATATAAGGAATGGAATGAAATGACGATGTGGGAGATATTCTGAAGAACAGAAACTAATGAACAAACAAAACAAAACAAAAACAAATTCATAGATACAGAGAATAGATTGGTGGGTAACTAGAGAGGAAGGGGATTGGAGGACGGTGAAATGGGTGAAGGGGATCAACTGTATGGTGATAGATGGTAACAAGACTTACAGTGGTGATCACTTTATAGTGCATACAAATATTGAATTATAATGTTGTACACCTGAAATTTGTATAATTTTATATACCAATTTTGCCTAAATTTTTTAAAGTGATGAGTTGGCAATTGGCTTTACCAAAAGAATTTATGCTGAAAAACTGAGCTTCGGCAGTCAGGAAAAAATGATATGATAATTTATTAAATCTTGAGAAGCAAGCGGTCAGCATTCAAAATACCCAAATACTAAGATTTAAAGTAGTAAAGGTATGAATTTCATTAGCTCCCAAAGTGTATAAACTCTAAATGGGTTCAAGAAAGCAATGCACAGTCATGAACACTGGGTACCAAAAGGAGGCAGGGGGAGTGCCAATTCCCCAGGTTTGCAGGCAATAAGGGAGTGCGTTGTCCACAGAGAATTTAAAAAACAGTAATAAAACGAACTGAGTCTGATTTTTATTATCACCATGAGCCAGAAATTCTAAATATTAGTCATAAGTATTTGTGAGAGACAGAATAACAGCCTCCCCAATGTTATCCACACCCTAATCTCCAGAATCTGTGGATATGTCACCTTATGTGGCAAAATGGACTTTGCAGATATGATTAGTAAAAGAATTTGACATGGGGAGATTATCCTGTATTAGCCATGTGGGCCCAATGTAATCACAGAGGTCCATTTAAGGGAAAGAGGGAGGCAGGAGATTCAGAGTCAGAGATGTGGTGACAGAAGCAGGGGTAGGAGTGATGGCACTGCTGGAAGGGAGCCAGGAGCCAAAGAATGCAAGCAGCCTCTAGAAGCTGGACAAAGCAAGGAACGGATTCTTCCCTACAGCCCCTGCTGACATGTTGATTTTAGCCCCGTAAGACCCATTTTCATACTTCTGACCTCTACAACTATAAAACAATTTGTTTTAAGCCATTAAGTTTACGGTAATTTGTTATAGGAGCAACAGGAACTAAAACAGTACTCTTCCCTAAAAACATCTCTTGTTGATATAAATTCCAACAATTTACTATTGAGCCTAAGTGGACCACTCCCACCACCTGCCCATGGTATGCCGCTGCTCATAGGTGAGACACATAACTGGTTTCTAAGGAAAGCCAAAGATATTTGGGGAACTTGCCTAACATGTCAGGACTGAAGTGAGAGAATACCACCATTCTTTTCTGTAAAATGTAAGTGCCAGCATAAAAAAAATGAACACTGTCTAGACCAGTACATCATTATGAATATATTAATATTCCTTCATATATTGTTCACTGTTGATAATTGTCAAAATCCCTCCAAGGACATCAACATCAGAGAGGAAAAATAGGCAGACTGTGCCATAAAATAGATGAAGAAATCAACTTTTTAGTGTTTCTCTATTTTTTAAAAAAAATACCATTTCAAGAAAGAAAAATGCAATCATTTCTTACTTCAATTGGTCCCAAAGTCATGTCCATTTGAATTTCATTATCACGGATACAAGACAAGGCTTCCATTGCAAACCTGACATCATCTAAATCACGAATAGGTCTAGATAACTTTTTCAAGTATTCATTGATAAATGCTATCATGTCTGACATTTTCTTTTTGTATTCTTCATTCAAATATCGACAGAGTAGCATCTTCCATGCCTTAGCCTCAACTGATAAGGCCAATTTCATTGGCTCTGGTGAAGACAAGAAAAGGTCAAGATAAAATACAACTGACATTCTGAAACAATTCACTTTATGTGTAATCTGAGCATCTATAACTGCACTGTCCATTTGATGACCACTAGCCACACTGAGCACTTGAAATGTAGTTAGTCTGTAGTTCGTCTGAATTAAATGTTCTGTAAGGATTTTGAAGACTTAATTCCTATCCTGGTGGAGTATATTAAGCCATTCATGAGAAAGACACTGAAGTCGATGGAGAATTTTGGAAATTAGTCCTAGCACTATCCAATGTGAACCTTGCTCTGTTTCTGGCCATCCCATTAGAAGCCTTCACTCATTTCCCCAATTTCCTCTAGGTAACCCCTATATGAGACCAGCAGCCTACACTGTTGAGAACACTGTGCCTGTCTAATACAGCTCTCCCTCACTACAGTTAGCAGTAGAGTCAGCTTGGGCTTTTGATTTCAGACATTAAGTGGTTGTCTCATAATCCTCTGATACTCTAACCCCAACTGGACTAACTTCTCAGGAGACCTCAAACTGTTTTGACTCTTATCCCATGTACACAATCCCCTCCTCGCAGTAACCTGTAGTTCCCCCTGTAGTTTTAGTTGTTTGAGTGCCAATTTAGTATCAAGTACATTAAGTCACTTTGGTATAATATTATATATACGTAATATATGAAAATATATAATATATATAGCATATATATGAACAATATTGGTGGTCCAGAAATACTTAATATTTATAATATTGTACCAAGGTAGCTTAATAACTGCTTTCTAAATGAAGTAACATTTCATGTGAAAATACAGACACTTCACATAATATTTATAAAATACCTGTATGCAATTCAAGTGCTCCTACAACTATAATAGGCTTCAACTCATCAATCTCCTGCTCAAAAGTAGCATAGTGTAGAATTTCGGATCTGATTTCAGTCAGAGAGGGGTTGTTAGCCAAAAACTCCTGTAGCAAGGAAAGAATCAACATTTTCTTCGGCTTTTTGACAATGTAAATCTTACGCCTCTAATAGTTGAATTAGAAAACTGCCTCTGCTTATATATTTTTCCTCTTGTATGTGCTATCAGGCCAGTGGCTCGGTAGAGAAAGGGATGAACAGTTAGCACTGAAAGAGGAAGCTATGTGAGGGAATTTCACATTTCTGAATGGTTATTCAGAGTTCTAAACTTTCCTTGAATCTCTAACCAAATATACAGCTGAGCCTATGTAAGCTGGACACACCCTTGAATACCCGGCCTCTGGGCATGTCTGGAACATAATTAGTACTCAAATGTTTAAGCAAATTAAACAAAATCTGCCTGAACCTCATTATTATCAACTGCCCCAGTGTCAATGTGAGGATTATGCAAGACATGATGTGTTAGGTGTGTGGCATTTACAGGTTCTCGGCCTCTGTTCTTGAGTTCTCATCATTATCACTGATGTTTTCTTGGTCCTCCCACAGGAGTTAGAGATAAACAATACAGAGTGAAGTAAGTCAGAAAGAGAAAAACAAATATTGTATGCTAACACATATATATGGAATCAAAAAAAAAAAAAAAAATGGTTCTGAAGAACCTAGGGGCAGGACAGGAATAAAGACGCAGACATAGAGAACGGACTTGAGGACACAGGGAGGGGGAAGGGTAAGCTGGGACGACATGAGAGAGTGGCATGGACATATATACACTACCAAATGTAAAATAGATAGCTAGTGGGAAGCAGCTGCATAGCACAGGGAGATCAGCTCGGTGCTTTGTGACCACCTAGAGGGGTGGGAGGGAGACACAAGAGGGGGGGGATATGGGGATATATGTATACATATAGCTGATTCACTTTGTTATGCAGCAGAAACTAACACAACATTGTAGTGCAATTATACTCTAATAAAGGTGTTAAAAAAAACACCAAACTGCATCACAAGTAGCGGAAACATACCTTCACTTTCACGTCTCGGTCCTCTGTCCAGAGCGTCTTGTACTTTTGAAAGTCCTGCAGGGCCTCATGAGCCACCTTTCTGAGAGAATTCACAGAGGAAGAAAGGAGGAGGACCAGCTTGGAAATATCTTTGTGCTCTGCCACACCTGGATAAAAATTCTTCAGCTTCCGTGCGGGGATAATTTCTTCAAAAGATTCTGAAAACAGACATTTTTATCCTATAGATAACTCCTATATTCAACTTTAAATACTATCAATTGTAATATTTATAGACTTTTTAAACTTTATTTTCTTAAAGACCCCCCCACCCCGTTCCAAGTAATTAAGAGCTATTCTCTCGCTAGCTTCACTTACTCTTATTAAACTACTGTGTCAGATTTTGAAGTCTAGGTTTCTTTAAAATGGGGAAACTGTTATTCAGAGGAGAGAACTGAAAGACACTGATTAACCACTCCCCCAAAACAAAACGTCCTCCAAGGAAAGATCAGAAGAGTTGAAATTGCTACCCTACAGAACAGGCTTGTGGTTACAGGAGAGCCACTACGTTTACTACCCAAATGACCTTAAGCCAATTATTTAATCTTCATGGAAATACTTGTGAGGATTAAATGAGACAACATATGCTTGTCTTCAACCCAGCATCTGGTATATAAAGATCACACAACCACCATAAACATCTCTTGCCGAAACCTAGTCATGTCACAGCCTTGACTGAAACTCTCAAGTATTCTCCATCAAGCAGAGACCATATGGATACTTTTGTTTGGCCCAAACAATTCCTTACTTTTTTAAAGCAGTTGTTAACAATTAAAAAATCATGAGATTTCATGAAAAATTCCAGATTGCCACCTTCTCTTTTAAAATGGTTTAATCTGGTATTCTTGCATGGCAACAGTTAGCTGAAGTATCAATAAATGATACTTACTTGGGGTGGGGTGGAAGAAAAGTGGAGATGTTGATCAAAGGGTACAAACTTTCACTAATATGATGACTAAATTCTAGAAACATAATGTGTAGTATGGTGACTATAGTTAATAATAATGTATACTTGAAATTTGCTAAGAGAGTTGACCTCAAGTGTTCTCACCACACACACAAAAAATGGTTAACTATGGGAGGTGATGAATATGTTATTTACTTTGATTGTGGTAACCACTTCACAAAGGTATACGTACATCAGAACATCATGCAGTACACCTCAAATATGTATAACTTTTGTCAAAAATAAATAAATAAAAATGTTAATGTGGCAGAACAGCAAAAAAGAAAAAAAGAATTTGGCTTTCTATACAAGAAAGTATCCAAAAATGTCCATGGAATTTTGGGTCAGTATCATATCACACTCATAATTATTTAAGGGAATAGCTTATATATATTTCATGTACAAAGAACACATGACCCAGATTTTCTAAGCACCAAGTTCTAGCAAACTAAGTTTATCAGATCAAATACAATGCTGAAAATAGAATTAGTTCTAAGGTTTATTTTCATTTTTAACTTTGAATCTGAGACTATGGTAGTAGAACAGTGATAAATATCCTTGTTCACCCATGATCAAAATCTGAAATGTCTGCATGCTATGTTTAAGATGGAAGATGGAGAACACTAGTTTTTTTTAATGTAAAATTTAACCAATCCACATATAAAAATGAGTTTAAAAATACCTATAGGCTGTCATACCCAGGAAGAATCAGAAAGAGCATTTACTAACTGTTATGGTTCTAAGACTCTATTCATCTGAGATTTGTTTTAACATTCTTACTGTCTTCCTTCTTCAACTGCTTTCCTGTGCTCGGATGGGTCCCATCAGTAGTGGTATGGGAGGGGCTGCTAATGACAGTCTTGACGTGACGGGTCTGCTGTTGCCCCCAGTGAGCCACTCCTCTGCTGACCTCCAGGGTTAACTGGATCATACGGTTAATGGCTTGTTGAATGTCATCCAAACTAGGAACCATTACCTGTGGAAAGAAGAAACAAGTTCCTGGTGCTGCCAACACATACAAATGCATCCCTCTGATTCTCACCACGCCTGTTCCCCACTGAGCGGGGAAAGCCTCTGCTGGCCCAGTGGAAGGCTGCTTCGAGGAGAGGGATGGTAGAGGAAGGTAGGCTGCAGACTTTACCGATCTTCAAGCTTTCCTATTCTACCAATTCCTGCAGGCAGAAAGGTCAAACATAGAACTTGCCATCCTTTCCCTGTGAGGGGGGCTGGATGCAGCCAAATATTGTGGGCAGGTGTTGGATGTCCATGAAGCAGAGTAACTGAAGAAACTATACTGCCAAGATTTTGACCTCAGTTCTTTGAAATGCACCAAATAAGCCAAGAAGTTGTCCTCCAGGAGGCCGGACTGTGTAGATGTGGTGTCAGGTGAGCCATAGATTGTTCCTGCCTGGCCTTAACCCTTGGCTCGTCACAGAATGCACCTTAGTCATCCTGTATGGCTTGGTGTTCCAGATGCCAATAAGCAGCCAGAGGGGTGGTAGAGAAAAGTGCCCTAAGAAGGCACAAGGGACCCATGAACTCAGGGCACAGGCTCTCTCATTCTTTCTTTGTTTCTATTCTGCCATGGGTTGTCTTACAGTTGGGTGTTCAGTATAGGGATTTGGACTTCTGAGATGGCCTTATTTAGATAATTTAATGTCTGAAGTAAGAAAAATCAAGATGATTTGTAGGGTACTTGCTAACTGATAGCCCAACAGATATTTAACTCTTACACCAACCTTCAATACACCATGAGCTCTGCAGAAGTAATTTTTATAATAGATATAAATGATACACTTTGATTTTTGTTAAATACAGAGGTGAAGTCAAAAAGCACAGAGGACCAAGAGATTAAATAAAAGTTCAGTTCTAATGCTATACTTCTTAAATACATTAGCAAAATATCACTGTAGTAACTTGTATATTTAATAATACTTACGACATTAGGAATCACAAGATGTACTTCAGATTTTAGAAAGGAAATAACATCTTCTGACCGCTTTCGTCCATAAGGGCTGTAATAAGATGGACATTTAACTTATAAACCTTAACCTAAAATTTCATAAATAGCTTGGTTATGCTACAAGTTTCAATTCTAAAAAAAATAAAGACAATTTTCAAAATACTGAATTAATGAAGAGAATGTTATTTACAATGGAACCATAAATTTCATAAACTAGTTTGTAAATTAAGAACACTGAATGATTTAATATTCTCTGAAGTGAAATACTAGTCTCCTACCCATTTTCTAGTATTTTAACGTTGCTTTCTCTCAGTAAAGTACAACCTAAAAATGTTTACTAAAAGCACTCCTTTTTCCCAGCCCCACAACAGATGCTGAAAATCACCAACAAAAAGCATATGACTTCATATACTTTATTTTTTTGTGTGTACAAGATTAAACAGGAGGTTTCTAGTCAAAACCTTCTAAAAACTGCCTTTTTAAACAATATCAGTTATGCTCAGACAGAAGTACAGATACACAGACAGACACATGAGTGCAATTAATGAATGACACATATCAGCGCTGCAAATTAGTTTGGTTATCTCCCTCTGCCTGATCTCTGTCCCCATCCCAGACAAAATTATAATAAATGTAAACTTTCCATAGCAAGAAATGTTATCATTACTGAAAAGCTACACCTCCATTCATAACTACAAGCAGACTGGGGGGAAAAATAATCACAAGAAACATAAAGCCGCCACATTCACAGTGGAGACCCAACTTTAGCATTCAGGGTCAATGGTTCCCAGATAAACATATTATTGCAAGGAACTCTTTGAACTAAAAGCAAGCAAGCGGAGGAGAGCTTAAAGATGGCGGAAGAGTAAGACGTGGAGATCACCTTCCTCCCCACAAATACATCAGAAATACATCTACATGTGGAACTGCTCCTATAGAACACCTACTGAATGCTGGCAGAAGACCTCAGACTTCCCAAAAGGCAAGAAACTCCCCACATACCTGGGTAGGGCAAAAGAAAAAAGAAAAAACAGAGACAAAGGATAGGGACAGGACCTGCACCAGTGGGAGGGAGCTGTGAAGGAGGAAAGGTTTCCACACACTAGGAAGCCCCTTCGCGGGTGGAGACTGCGGGTGGCGGAGGGGGGAGCTTCGGGGCCGCGGAGGAGAGCGCAGCAACAGGGATGTGGAGGGCAAAGCGGAGAGACTCCCGCACAGAGGCTTGGCGCTGAGCAGCACTCACCAGCCCGAGAGGCTTGTCTGCTCAGCCGCCGGGGCAGGCGGGGGCTGGGAGCTGAGGCTCGGGCTTCAGTCGGATCCCAGGGAGAGGACTGGGGTTGGCGGCGTGAACACAGCCTGAAGGGGGCTAGTGCGCCACAGCTAGCCGGGAGGGAGGCCAGGAAAGTCTGGAGCTGCCGAAGAGGCAAGAGACTTTTTCTTGCCTCTTTATTTCACGGCGCGCAAGGAGAGGGGATTCAGAGCGCCGCTTAAAGGAGCTCCAGAGACGGGCGTGAGCCGCGGCTATCAGCACGGACCACAGAGACGGGCATGAGACACTAAGGCTGCTGCCGCTGCCACCAAGAAGCCTGTGAGCAAGCACAGGTCACTATCCACACCGCCCCTCCCGGGAGCCTGTGCAGCCCACCACTGCCAGGGTCCCGTGATCCAGGGACAACTTCCCCGGGAGAACGCACGGCGCGCCTCAGGCTGGTGCAACGTCACCCCGGCCTCTGCCGTCGCAGGCTCGCCCCATGTACGTACCCCTCCCTCCCCGCGGCCTGAGTGAGCCAGAGCCCCCAAAGCAGCTGCTCCTTTAACCCTGTTCTGTCTGAGCGAAGAATAGACGCCCTCAGGCAACCTACACACAGAGGCGGGGCCAAATCCAAAGCTGAACCCTGGGAGCTGTGGGAACAAAGAAGAGAAAGGGAAATTTCTCCCAGCAGCCTCAGGAGCAGCGAATTAAAGCTCCACAATCAACTTGATGCACCCTCCATCTGTGGAATACCTGAATAGACAACGAATCATCCCAAATTGAGGGAGTGGACTTTGGGAGCAAAGATATATTTTTTCCCCCTTTTTCTCTTTTTCTTAGTGTGTATGTCTATGCTTCTGTGTGTGATTTTGCCTGTATAGCTTTGCTTTTCCCATCTGTCCTAGGGTTTGGTCCGTCCATTTTTTTTGTTGTTTTTTTGTTTTTTTACTTTTTAAAATTATTTTCTTAATTATTTTTTTATTTTAATAACTTTATATTATTTTACTTTATTTTATTTTATTTTATCCTCTTTCTTTCTTTCTTTCTATTTTTTCTCCCTTTTATTCTGAGCCGTGTGGATGAAAGGATCTTGGTTCTCCAGCTAAGAGTCAGTGCTGTGCCTCTGAGGTGGGAGAGCCAACTTCAGGACACTGGTCCACAAGAGACCTCCCAGCTCCACGTAATATCAAACGGTGAAAATCTCCCAGAGATCTCCATCTCAATGCTAAGACCCAGCTCCACTCAATGAGCAGCAAGCTACAGTGCTGGACACCCTATGCCACACAACTAGCAAGACAGGAACACAACCCCACCCATTAGCAGAGAGGCTGCCTAAAATCATAATAAGGCCACAGACACCCCAAAACAAACCACCAGACGTGGACCTGCCCACCAGAAAGACAAGATCCAGCCTCATCCACCAGAACACAGGCACTAGTCCCCTCCACCAGGAAGCCTACACAACCCACTGAACCAACCTTAGACACTGGGAACAGATACCAAAAACAACGGGAACTATGAACCTGCAGCCTGTGAAAAGGAGACTCCAAACACAGTAAGTTAAGCAAAATGAGAAGACAGAGAAACACAGAGCAGATGAAGGAGCAGGGTAAAAACCCACCAGACCTAACAAATGAAGAGGAAATAGGCAGTCTACCTGAAAAAGAATTCAGAATAATGATAGTAAAGATGATCCCAAATCTTGGAAATAGAAGAGAGAAAATACAAGAAACGTTTAACAAGGACCTAGAAGAACTAAAGAGCAAACAAACAATGATGAACAACACAATAAATGAAATTAAAAATTCTCTAGAAGGGATCAATAGCAGAATAACTGAGGCAGAAGAGCAGATAAGTGACCTGGAAGATAAAATAGTGGAAATAACTAGTGCAGAGCAGAATAAAGAAAAAAGAATGAAAAGAACTGAGGACAGTCTCAGAGACCTCTGGGACAACATTACATGCACCAACATTCGAATTATAGGGGTCCCAGAAGAAGAAGAGAAAAAGAAAGGGACTGAGAAAATATTTGAAGAGATTATACTTGAAAACTTCCCTAATATGGGAAAGGAAATAGTTAATCAAGTCCAGGAAGCACAGAGAGTCCTATACAGGATAAATCCAAGGAGAAACACGCCAAGACACATATTAATCAAACTATCAAAAATTAAATACAAAGAAAACATATTAAAAGCAGCAAGGGAAAAACAACAAATAACACACAAGGGAATCCCCATAAGGTTAACAGCTGATCTTTCAGCAGAAACTCTGCAAGCCAGAAGGGAGTGGCAGGACATATTTAAAGTGATGAAGGAGAAAAACCTACAACCAAGATTACTCTACCCAGCAAGGATCTCATTCAGATTTGATGGAGAAATTAAAACCTTTACAGACAAGCAAAAGCTGAGAGAGTTCAGCACCACCAAACCAGCTTTACAACAAATGCTAAAGGAACTTCTCTAGGCAGGAAACACAAGAGAAGGGAAACACCTACAATAAAAAACCCAAAACAATTAAGAAAATGGTAATACGAACATACATATCGATATTTTCCTTAAATGTAAATGGATTCAATGATCCAACCAAAAGACATAGACTAGTTGAATGGATACAAAAACGAGACCCATATATATGCTGTCTACAAGAGACCCACTTCAGACCTAGGGACACATACAGACTGAAAGTGAGGGAATGGAAAATGATATTCCATGCAAATGGAAATCAAAAGAAAGCTGGAGTAGCAATTCTCATATTAGACAAAATAGACTTTAAAATAAAGACTATTACAAGACACAAAGAAGGACACTACATAATGATCAAGGGATCGATCCAAGAAGAAGATATAACAATTGTAAATATTTACGCACCCAACATAGGAGCACCTCAATACATAAGGCAAATACTAACAGCCATAAAAGGGGAAATCGAGAGTAACACATCATAGTAGGGGACTTTAACACCCCACTTTCACCAAAGGACAGATCATCCAAAATGAAAATAAATAAGGAAACACAAGCTTTAAATGACACATTAATCTTGAGAAAGAAAAATGGAGCTGGAGGAATCAGGCTCCCTGACTTCAGACTATACTACAAAGCTATAGTAATCAAGACTGTATGGTGCTGGCACAAAAACAGAAATATAGATCAATGGAACAGGATAAATGGCCCAGAGATAAACCCACGCACATATGGTCACCTTATCTTTGATAAAGGAGGCAAGAATATACAGTGAAGAAAAGACAGCCTCTTCAATAAGTGGTGCTGGGAAAACTGGACAGCTACATGTAAAAGAATTAAATTAGAACACTTCCTAACACCAAACACAAAAATAAACTCAAAATGGATTAAAGACCTAAATGTAAGGGCAGACACTATAAAGCTCTTAGAGGAAAACATAGGAAGAACACTCTTTGACATAAATCACAGCAAGATCCTTTTTGACCCATCTCCTAGAGAAATGGAAATAAGAACAAAAATAAACAAATGGGACCTAATGAAACTTACAAGCTTCTGCACAGCAAAGGAAACCATAAACAGGACCAAAAGACAACCCTCAGAATGGGAGAAAATATTTGCAAATGAAGCAACTGACAAAGGATTAATCTCCAAAATATACAAGCAGCTCATGCAGCCCAATATCAAAAAAACAAACAACCCAATGGGCAGAAGACCTAAATAGACATTTCTCCAAAGAAGACATACAGATTGCCAACAAACACATGAAAGAATGCTCAACATCACTAATCATTAGAGAAATGCAAATCAAAACGACAATGAGGTATCACCTCACACCAGTCAGAATGGCCATCATCAAAAAATCTACGAACAATAAATGCTGGAGAGGGTGTGGAGAAAAGGGAACCCTCTTGCACTGTTGGTGGGAATGTAAACTGATACAGTCACTACGGAGAACAGTATGGAGGTTCCTTACAAAACTAAAAATAGAACTACCATATGACCCAGCAATCCCACTACTGGGCATATACCCTGAGAAAACCATAATTCAAAAAGAGTCATGTACCACAATGTTCATTGCAGCACTGTTTACAATAGCCAGGACATGGAAGCATCCTAAGTGTCCATCGACAGATGAATGGATAAAGGAGATGTGGCACATATATACAATGGAATATTACTCAGCCATAAAAAGAAATGAAATTGAGTTATTTATAGTGAGTTGGATGGACCTAGAGTCTGTTACAGGGTGAAGTAAGTCAGAAAGAGAAAAACAAATGCTGTATGCTAACACATATATATGGAATCTAAAAAAAAAAAAAGCTTCTGATGAACCTAGGGGCAGGATAGGATTAAAGATGCAGACATAGAGAATGGATTTGAGGACACAGGGATGGGGAAGAGTAAGCTGGGATGAAGTGAGAGAGTGGCATTGACATATATACACTGCCAAATGTAAAATAGATAGCTAGTGGGAAGCAGCTGCATAGCACAGGGAGATCAGCTCAGTGCTTTGTGACCACGTAGAAGGGTGGGATAGGGAGGGTGGGAGGGAGATGCAAGAGGGAGGGGATATGGGGATATATGTATACATATAACTGATTCACTTTGTGATACAGCAGAAAGTAACACAACATTGTAAAGCAATTATACTCCAATAAAGATGTTAAAAAAATAAATAAATAAAAGAATGAGAAAGTAGATAGACTTCATGCCAAGGCCCTTGTAGTTAGAAACGAGAAAACTGAAAAAACTATACACAGTATTTTTTTTAAATAGAGCTAAATATATGTATTCTATATTTGAAGGTAACTACTGAAAGAACTTAAGTATAGGAAAGAGAATAAAAGGGGAAAATTATCCATTCCAAAGATAACAGATAATAAATGAACCGAAGAAGAAGGATAGTAAGAAACCACAAAATAAAATGTCATAAATTAAGTGTAACTATATTAAAAAATCACAAAAATGTAAGCAGATTAAACTCTTTAAAAGGCAGAAATAATCAGATTAAATAAAAATATCAGGTATAAGACTCATAGACATAGAGAACAGACTTGTGGTTGCCAAGGGTGAGGGAGGGAGGGAGAGGGATGGACTGGGAGTTTGGGGTTGGTAGATGCAAACTACTACATTTAGAATGGATAAACAACAGGTCCTAATGCATAGCACAGAGAACTATACTCAACATCCTGTGATAAACCATAATAGAAAAGAACATAAAAGAAGAATGTATCTATATATATGTGTATAACTGAGTCACTTTGCTGTACAGCAGAGACTGGCACAACGTTGTAAATCAACTCTATGTCAATAATAAAATATATCAGGTATATTATGCTTTTAAAAGGTAAAACAAAAATGCTTCACGGAAAAAATTAAATGAAGGGATAGAAAAGGTATACCAAAAAATCTGGGAAAGTATAATTAATGACAGACTAAAAAGAATTTGAGAAATCAAGATTAATATGGATAAAGAGGCTCATCAAATAAAAATAAAATAAACAGTGTTCTAGGCAGACTTAACTATACGACATCGCATGCACCTAACAACATAGCCTTAAAAGATATAAAACAACAACTGAAACAGAAGGAAAATTTGACAACTTCACTATCACATTGGGAGATTTTAATAGTGCAATTAAATTAAAATTCAGCAATGAATAACCAAGGAATAAACCTAACAAAAATGTATAAGACTTTTACACAGGGAATTACAAAACTTCATTGAGAAATAATAAAAAAGACAAATAAATGGAGAGGTAATCCATGACTCTGAATGGAAGACTCAATATTGTAAGGATGCTAATTCTCTCCAAATTTACCTATAGATTCAGTGTAATTTAAATAACCATTCCAAAAGAAAAATTAATTTTCTTTTAACTAATTAACCATATGGAGAAAAATATACTGGTCTCCTACCTCACACTAAACACAAAATAAATACCATGTGGATTAAACCCCTAACTGTAAAAGATAAAACTTTAAAACTTTTAGAAGATACTATGAAGTACAGAAAGATTTCTTTTAAAAGACATAAAAATCACAAACTACTAAGGAAAAGATTGATAGATTTGAATATTTTTAAATGCAGCAAAGAATATCATAAATAGAAGTTTAAAAATATCATCAACAAAATAATATATTGAGACCATCCATGCATAAATCCAATCCAATAGAAAAACAGGCAGAAGGAAGGAAGAAACAAGGGAGGGAAAGAGGAGGAGGGAGAGAGGGAGGAAGAGAGGGGGAAAGAAAGGGAAGGGAAGGAAGGGAAGGGAAGGCAAATTTTTAAAAAGAGAAAGCACAAATGGCTCGTAAACATGAAAATATGTTTAACCTCATCAGTAACCAGGAAAATGATTTAAATGATTTAAATCCCAGTGAGACGCCATTTCACACCCTATATGCTGGCAACAATTTTTTAATTGAACGACATTAACTGTGTGCAAGGATGAGGCTCTATGGGCACTCTCATGCTAGGCACTGCCTGGTAAATTGAGGCATGCACACACCCCAGGGCCCAGCCATTCCACTCTTAGCAGGTGCAGCAGGAGACATGCACAAGAATGTTCACAATAGCCCAAACTGGAAACAACCCAAACAACCACCAACAATAGAAGTGATAAAACAGAATGTGTATACTCGAGCTGTACAGAAGTGAAAATAAAATGTATCAGCATAGATGTATCTCAAAAACAATACTGAACACAGTTCAAATACAGGCAAAATTAAATGATACAAACATGGGGTAAACTGTCAGGCAAACCAAGACACTGATAAACATCAAGTTCAGGATAGTGGTTACCTTTGGGTGAGCAGAGGAAGGACCAGTAAGGGTACTGGTAGTGTTCAGTGTTCTTTGTCTTGGCCTGGGTGCTAGGAACATGGTTGTTCATTTATCACTGTTCTTGCAGTATTACACGCTTGTTTTCATACAGTCTTTTCATAAATGCCGTGTTTTAAATTTTACAATTATTAAAATTAATTAATAAAAAGTGCTTTAGCGTTATGTTGTGATAGTATTACCAGACATATTTAGCATATTTGCAACTTGCCTGCCAACAAATATTCTTCTTTTCACTGTGTCCAAAGATAACCGTGTAGCTTTTTGAAGACTGTCTAGTAATTGATGAGAGAAAAAAGCGTAGACCTCTTTACATTCCTGTAATGAGAAATCATATTAAATTTGGTACAAAAAATAAAAACTCTAACACCCCCAAAGCAATAATACAATATTAGAAGTGACATGCGAAAGAAGAAAAATAATAAACTATACAATTTCAATTATATTGTAGAAATAAATTCAATCCTAAATTACTTGTTTTTTAAAACAAATAAGAATATATGAAAAGTGTGCTTTCATAAACACCCTAGCAAATTATAAGGCCTTACTCAAAAGCCAAAATTCAAAAACAGCTAATTGAAAATAATCCTGGTTTGTTCAATATTCAATAATTCAATCAACAAAACTGAAGCACTTAAGTGTGGTACACTTTTCAATGCTTAGAGGTGTGGGCACAAGAGGATATGTAGTCTCCAACCTCAAAAATCTCAGCTTGGTGGATAAACATATTTTAATATGTATGATACCAAAATATATGGGATGAAACTTCCACCGTCCTGGCATCATGGTTTGTCCCTCTCTGCAAGCCCTTCTTTCCCACCAGAGAAGAAGTAGCCACATTTATTGGTTAGAGCACAGAATAAATATTGAGCCTGGGCAGGAATCTGGGCACTACGTCTTGCTTGCACAGTGATTCACGCATCCGGAGCCAGGCTCTGGCCACACTGTTCCTCTCCACCCTACACCCTGACCCTCTGAGTCTGGGTGGGCCAGTCAGGTTGAGTCGGGTCAGAAGGGAGGCTTATCGGGTGTGAACAAAGAGGAATATGATCGGGTTGGTCAACTACCAGGCTAAAGTGCAGGCATGACATAATCAGATGTTTACGTTAGACCACTGTGGAAGCGATGTGGAAGATGGATTTGAGAGGCAGAGGCTGTTTAGGAGATGTCTGCACTGATGCAGCTCCAAGTGATCCCCCATTTTGAGAGGCTCCGATGGTACTCAGTCTTGCTCTAAGGACCCCAGCCAGTGTCAAAGGGAATGCAGTTGGAAGCAAAGAACTCTCCTGCTGACCCCCACCAACTGATAGTGGCTGCCTGGTGCACGGTACTGAGAAGCAATCTACAGCTAAAATCTAGACTCAGCGGGAAAGTGTTTCCCGATCAATTAGTGATAGCATCCTTGAGCCAGAAGGTGAAAGTGAAACAAATGTTTGCTGTTTATTTCCAAGACTGTGTTAGGGTGTGGGTTAGAGAGTGTAAAAGAATGTAAAATGGAGAAAGAATGAAAAGGTGAGTATGGAGGATTAAAAGAAAACTGACGGGAGCAGGAGAAAGCAGGAAGTAGTACAAATGTGGGAGTGGCATTTAGAGTTGATGCACAACCAGAAGGTCCAAGAAGGCCTAAGAAGGATGAAGAATCCCCATGTCTCCTCCTCAACTTTCATTCTCAACACAGCTCAGCATAATGTGAGAATCTGCCCGCCTGGGGTTTCTCCTGCGGGAGAGTCCACAGTGTTAATAAAAAATGCAGATCCCTGGACCCCAAGTGAATCAAATCCGGTCTTGCAATACAGGTAATTCTATTAAAAACAATAACTGAGAACAAAGTTCTCCACTTTGAGTCAAATGGATTGGCACTACAATCCCAGGTGTGACATTTATTACATAAGAAAACACGGTCAGTCACAATAGGGGGAGATAACTATAAAAACTGTAATTGACAGAATAGCATTACAAGTTGACAGTGTTGGGGAAAACTGTAAGGATTGCTGTATCTTGTCAGATGCTACAGTATAGAATTGAAAATTTTATTTTCTGGATTTTGTTATAAATCCAATTGGTAATAAATCCACACAGACTGCTTGCAGAACTGCCTGGAAAAAAAAAAACCACCATTTGGGATTATCTACAATCCTATGAGTCATAATTCTGTGAAATTGCATAAGGTTGTTTTACAATAAATACCTTTTTAAATTCATCTTCTTTATCATTAACATCAACCTCAGGCACAATATTAGTCTCATAATCAGCACTTTCACCCTCTTCTGTTTCACTTCCAAAAATAACATGTTTTCTCTGTTCTATAGATAAAAGATAAAACAAAAATATAACAGTTAATACTTGGCATTTGGTTTATTCTATATAACCAAACCTTCTCAGGAAGCTCCTTCTTAAAAAAATTCTTAATTTAAAAAGTAAGGGGCTTCCCTGGTGGCGCAGTGGTTAAGAATCCGCCTGCCAATTCAGGGGACACGGGTTCGAGCCCTGGTCTGGGAAGATCCCACACGCTGCAGAGCAACTAAGCCCGTGAGCCACAACTACTGAGCCTGCGCATCTGGAGCCTGTGCTCCGCAACGGGAGAGGCCGCGACAGTGAGAGGCCTGTGCACCTCGATGAAGAGTGGCCCCCGCTCGCCGCAAGTGGAGAAAGCCCTCACACAGAAACGAAGACCCAACACAGCCAAAAATAAATAAATAAATAAATTTATAAAAAATAAAAAATTAAAAATTTGTTGCTGGGGGAAATCACCCTTGAATTCAATTTAAATCACCCATCTCAACAGAATTGACATTCTATTAAGAAATACACTCTTTAAATATACTGTACTGTGTATTAGTACCTAGAATTAAGAAACATTTAAAGAGGGGTTTTTTTTACAGGCTCTCTTTCTAAAATACCTGTTTACCTTTTGGGTTTGCCATCTTAAGCTGACATGTTCGTGTTTTTGATACTTCTGATGAAAACTACTTAAACTAAGTGGAAAACCTCTCAGAGAAAGAAGAGATGCAGCGAATACTTGTTTAAGCTTGGGGTTTCTCAACCTCAGCACTACTGACGTGCTTTGTTGTTGCGGCTGTCCTATGCCATGGAGGATATTCAGAAGCATCCCTGGCCTCTACTCACTAGATGCCATCCCCACACAGTGTGACAGCCAGCATGGTAGAATGCTGTACCAAAAAAAAAGTTAACATAGCAGGCCAGAGACTGCTATCCATGGAAAGGCCTGCTTGCAAGGTTGGTCCCCAGTAAGTATCTATGAACTTGGATTTCAGAGGGGTGCCCACCATTCCTTAATTCATAAAAAGGGCTCACTGTGCCTAAACTGCAAACGGTGTGGTTTATGTTGAACATCTGCTCTCCTTCTGGGAGTCTGGAATTTTGGTGCCTGCCAAGCACAAGGTGCCTACTTGAGAACGTATCTGTAACAACTTGTGATTCAAACATTGTAACCAGCCACGTTACCTGGTAACTGTTTTGCTGTTTTCCCACTGTATTTAACTTCATAAATAGTCTCAAATATTGATAAAAGTTCTTTGACAGCTTCTTCCACATGCTTACTTTTGTGGTTTAGAACCTCAGCCCATTCTTTTGTGTATGTCTATTAAATAAAGAAATGACGATTAATTTCCAGATACTTAAAACTACTGTGAAATTTATTAATATGACTTCAACTTATCAAACTCTAATGCCATTTGAAAATACCTAGATATAGTGACCAACAGCATAATGTTTCAGACCCCAAAGTGTCAATGGCTAAAAGCAGCTTGAGACAGCTGCTAAGTCTCAAGCAAAGAAAAGGAGAAAGAAGAAAAATTTAAAGATTTTTTCTTTTTTTTTTGCCACACCACGTGGCATGCGGGATCTTAGTTCCCCGACCTGGGATCGAACCTGCGGCCCTGTAGTGGAAGCATGGAGTTTTAACCACTGGACTGCCAGGGAAGTCCCAAATTCAAAGTTTTTGACCTTACCTGACTCATTCACACACAGAGATCTACACTCCCATTCATATGGGCAAAAAGAAAGAAGCCTGAAGGCCTAGGAGATGAAGATGTCAAAGTTGAAAATGAGAAATGGTTTTTAAAAAGGACAATCCAGGGACTTCCCTGGTGGCGCAGTGGTTAAGAATCAGCCTGCCAATGCAGGGGACACGGGTTCGAGCCCTGGTCCGGGAAGATCCCACATGCCATGGAGTAACGAAGCCCGTGCGCCACAACTACTGAGCCTGCGCTCTAGAGCCCATGAGTCACAACTACTGAGCCTGCGTGCCAAAGCTACCGAAGCCTGCGCACCTAGAGCCCGTGCTCTGACACAAGGGAAGCCACCACAATGAGAAACCTGTGCACCACAACGAAGAGTAGCCCCTGCTCGCTGCAACTAGAGAAAGCCCCAATGCAGCAATAAAAGACCCAATGCAGCCAAATAAATAAATAAATAAACTTATTAAAAAAAAAAAAAAGAAGAAAAAGAATGAAAAGGACAATCCAAAGTGTCGTTTTGAGATTCAAATGTGATGAGGTTTTTAAATGAGCATGATGTTGTATGCCAGGCATCAATTTAAGAGCTTTATGTGTATGAACTCATTTAGCTAAACGACAACCTCTTGGGATAGGTAATATTATTGTACCCATTTCACAGATGAGAAAACTGACTCTCAGAAAGAATTAAAAATTTGCCCAAGGTCACACAGTAGGTGGTAAGAATAGGGGTTTGAAACCAGCTTTGTGTGATTCTAAAAGCCTGTGCTTTTTGCCTTTTGAACTTTTCTAATAGTCAGCAAAGGCTTTAGGAAGAAGTGGAGAACTAAATTCAGAAAAGAAAACTGGATTATAAAATTGAATAGGCCCTTTGACATACAATGTCCATGCGTCTTAGGAAAGAGAAAAGTAAATGGTAGCAGCCAACTTGGGCCTTCAAAATCACCTCTGCAAAGGAACCCGAGCCTATCTATGCAACCTCTCCCCAGATAAGTCTTGGGAGATCCCATATTCCCTCTGTACTGCCTTCACGTGTTCCTTTCTTGGCTACTAGATTGAGAGAGAGAGACTTGCAAGTTTGTCCCCCCGATTTACACAACCTCATCTGTATCTGAACCCATCTTCATCTTTTCTCAGTCTCAGGGGAAACAGTGTTCCTCCTCCCACCTGAAGACACTCTCTGATCCTCCCCACCCCCACGAACTCTTCAGATTTTGCTCCATCATTCGCTCATTCCACCCTTTCTAATTTATTCAACACAGTGTTAAACTTTGGAATGACAATGGTGGTTGAGAGCCACTTCAGTCTAGCAAGGAAAACAAGTGTTAAGCAAGTGGACACTCACAGCTGATCACGGAAGATTGGACACACGTGTTTATTTACACACGCCCTCCACTTGCTTTGAAATCCCCTAAGAAAGAAACCAGACTACTAGTCAAACATGACAGATTAAACACATATGTTTATCTTGGTACTCCCATGATATCTCTGGAAACCTCGACAAAATAACATAAAGTCAGCTTTTATGTTAAAAGAACAGGGTCACAGGAATAAGTGGGAAGATGCCACATAAATTCTTCTGTATGTTTCCAATACTATATAATAATAAAGTTAATGGAATTTGATAATCGGTGCCAGGACCACTGAATATCCACTTGCAAAATAATGAAACTAGATCCTTAGACCGTACACAAAAACTAACTTAAAATGAAGCATAGATCTAAATGTAAGGGCGAGGGACTTCCCTGGTGGCACAGTGGTTAAGAATCCGCCGGCCAATGCAGGGGACACGGGTTCGATCCCTGGTCCAGGAAGATCCCACATGCCGCAGAGCAACTAAGCCCTTGCGCCACAGCTACTGAGCCTGTGCTCTAGAGTCTGCGAGCCGCAGCTACTGAAGCCCGTGCACCTAGAGCCCGAGCTCCACAACAAGAGAAGCCACCGCAATAAGAAGCCCGCGCACCACAAAGAGTAGCCCCCACTCGCCACAACTAGAGAAAGCCCGCACGCAGCAACGAAGACCCAAAGCAGCCAAAAATACATAAATATTTTTTAAAAATAAATAAATGTAAGGGCGAAAACTATAAAACTCTTCAAAAAAACATAAGCATGGATCTTCATGATCTTGGATTAGGCAAATTTTTCTTAGATATGACACCAAAGCAAAGCAACAGCAAAAAAATATATAGATGAATTGGACATCACCAAAATTTAAAACTTTGGGGCTTCCAAGGACACCATCGAGAAAGTAAAAAGACAACCCACAGACTGGGAGAAAAATTTTGCAAGCTGATACGGGACTAGTATCTAGAACATATAAAGAACTATCACAACTAAAACATAAAAAGACAGATCATCCAATTTTAAAATGAGCAAAGGATTTGAATAGACATTTCTAAAAGAAGGTACATAAAAGGTTAATAAGCACATGAAAAAGTGTTCGACATCACTAGCCATTAGGGAAATACAAATTTAAGCCACAATGAGATACCACTTCACTCCACTAGGAAGGCTATAATCAAAAAGACAAATAATAAGTGTTGGCAAGGATGCAGAGAACTTGGAACCCTCATACACTGCTGGTGGGAATGTAAAATAATGCAGCCACTTTGGAGAAGTCTGCCAGTTCTTCAAAGGGTTAAACTTGGAGTTAACATATGACCCAACAATTCCACTCCTAAATATACACCCAAGAGAAATGTCCTTGCAAAAACTTGTACATTTATGTTCACAGCAGCATTATTCATAATGGCCAAAAAGTGGAAACAACCTATATGTCTATCAACTGATGAATGGATAACTAAAACGTGGTCCATCCATACGATGCACTATTATTCAGCAGTAAAAAGAAATGTAGTACTGATACATGGGACAATATGAATGAACTTTGAAGACACTGTGCTAAGTGAAAAAAGCACCAGTCACAAAATACCACATACTATATGATTCCCTTTGTATGAAATGCCTACAATAAGCAAACCTGTAGAGGCAGAAAGTAGATTAGTGGCTGCCCAGGGCTAGAAGGGTTGAGAGGAAGTTGGTAATGACTGCTAATGAGTATGGTATTTCTTTGGGGGTGATGAACAGTTCTAAAATTGACTGTGGTGATAGCTGCACAACTCTGTGAGTATACTAAAACCACTGAATTGTACACTTTAAATAGGTGAATTATATGGTATGTGAATTACATCTCAATAAAGTTGTCAAAAATAATAGCTAGTACCAGAAATAATTTGAAGCAGGAACTGGGGGGGAAATGGAACAGGGAAATGAGAGATGGGAAAGTGAAAGCAGCATGTGTGAGCATTTGGAGAAGTTTAGTTGTGAATGAGAAATGAAGAAGATATGCAAAGGTTTTTGTTTGTTGGCGAGGAAAAGGGGAGAGTATATTAGACTACTGGTGGGAGGGGTCCCAGAGAGAGGACAAAGCTGAAGACCTAGAAGAGGAAGAAAGACTGGTGGAATAAGGTTGCCAAGACAGCAAAAAGGCATGGAATCTAGAGCCTGTGTGTGAAGGACCTCAATTTTGAAAAGAGGTGGGAACTTCCTCCATGGAACCAGAAGGAAAGAAGAGTTGGATGCAGAAGCAGTCAGCAATGTACCAAGAGCTCTGGCTGTGCAAACTATTTACATGACTTTAATTCAGAAAACTATAAATAATCCCTGCAACTCTGTCAAGGCCATCTTGCCAGGCACTCCAGGTGCTGGTTGTTCTCCGTTTGCCCCCTGCAACCCATTCTCAGCTCTTCTCTGCCCTGCTCTGTGCAGAGGGAAGCTGCCTCCTGGGGCTCCCTTATTCTCTGACTTCCAGTTGGGCTTGACCCAACGGAAAAAAAATTTTTCTGTGGAAAATGGTATTTGGAGATCACAACCTATGTGCTAGGAAAGGCACTCATTGTTAACTTTCAGCAGAAGATAGGAGAGCTGTAGGGCGGGTAACTCTCACTCCCTCCTTGGTAGAGGACGGTAGGGCTGCATCTCCGGTAGAGGCTGTGTCTCTTCACAAACTCAGCTCCTACGGGATGAGCCCTTCCATATGGTTCCCACTTTTACTGGCTTCTGAAAGCACTGTTTCCTTCTTTGGTACCTTCAGTCCCAGCAGTGCTGCTGACTCTCTCCCTTGCAATTCCTGAGGTGTCTCACCTTGCTGGGACCTTCACTGGCACTGTCCCATATACAACATTCCCAGCTCCATCCTAGTACCTGAACCCTGATCAAAGAACTCACATTTGGTCCTTGGTGAATTAGATCATCTCAGATAACCATGACAACTCACACTGCCATAAAAGCCAGGAGTAAGAAACTTAGTTGTACACATTCCACTGCAAAGAAATTTCCTGTCTCAGTTGGTGACCCAGTGGCCCAGCCATCCTCTTTTATTTAACAAGTGTCAAAATAACGCCATGGCACAACAGACTGCAAAAACTGCCTCTATATGGTGCCACTACCAGCTGGGGCCACACAAAGTAAAGCATCTCTTCTTGGGAAGACTAACTAGTCATTGAAGATTAATAAGACCATTCTTACAAGTCAGTGAAGAACAGACTGCAACGCTGAGGAGCAGGCCGGGGATGGACCGGAAGGCAGCCAAACTGATTTTATGGGTGGGGAGGGGGTGTTCCTATTTTTAAAAATTGAGATATAATTCATATAACACAGATTTACCCTTGTAAAGTGCACAATTCATTGGTTTTTAGTATCTTCACAGAGCTGGGCAACCCTCACTGCTATCTAATTCCAGAACATTTTCATCACCCCAAAAGAATCCCCATACCCATTAGTCACTCCCCACTCCCCCATCTCCACCGCCCTGGCAACCACTAATCTACTTTCTGTCTCCATGGAGCCAGGGTGATTTTGCTGATAGAATTTTTAATACCTTTTCATGTATTTCCTGGTGTTTTCCTCTCATAACTTGGATCATAATATTTCCCTGAATTTTCTATTCCATTTGTATATCTACCAATATACAGGTATGTTAATCAGGGTCCAATAAGGAAAACAGATGCCACACCAGCTATTTTAACAGACAGAACGAGAGAATTTAATATAAAAAAATTGGTTAAACAACTATTAAAGGACCAAAAAGGCAAAAAGGGACACAGAGGTCACAGAGAGACAGTAATCGCAGGAAGCAGTGCCCGTTCTGGGGTGCGGGGGAGCCCACGGAGGAGGGTGCAGTTATTGGAACCTGGAACTGGGAAGTGAGGGAGGTGCCTGCCTAGCGCTGCTGGCCCAGAAGCTCAGAGAGGGACCTCCTGAAGCTGGTACATCTGAGAGGCACACAAGGTGGATTCCGGAAAGGCTGGAAAAAGCTAGAGCCTGGAACTAATGGCCACTGCCAGGGTGAAGAGCTATAGCTCATGTAAAAGTGTCAGCAACAAGAGGCAAAACAGGAAAGAGCAAGCCCGTTCTCTCTTGTCCAGCCTCCTATCGCCCCCACTGCAAAGCATAAAAGGGAGCCAGCTGGCCAAGGATAAATGTAATTTGCAGAGTCCCATCCCCAGCATCATAGAGTAGAAGGACAGATTTGAAGCTAACACAAGGTAGCTTTTTAATAATTAACATAATCTGCCCTACAACCACAATTAGGTGCTCCAAGATAAGGAGGACTTGCCATTACTGCAAATAGCCCTGGTTCCCAGTATTGTTTGAAACCACTGGTTAGTGCAAACTAAACTTGTCCCCCCAAAATTAGCGTTATATATAGCATGTTTCCAAAACTGATATCTGCCCAAAGTGTTATCCAACTTGCTTTGTCATTACAAATGTTTTTCTGTCTTCACTGTAATGCGCCACCTAGTGATAGGCTTGTGGGAAGGAAGCCCATGTGTTACTAGATCTTAGATCCCTCTAGGGCAAGTGACTGGGGCATACTGATTGACAAAGGTGCTCTTCAAAGGTCCACTTCCTGTATTTTGACTTGTGCCATCAATGTAACCACCATATTCACACTCAGTCACCTTTAATCTATCCTAATTTGCCTCGTTTATGTGATTTATTCCTTTTTCTATGCACATGAACGTTTTTTGTTCGTATGTTCAAAGTAAATTTTCTTTGGTAGTGTGAATTTCACCCCACTGAGCAGTGGATAGTGTCAGAACAGTTATGTGCACATACCAATAGAAATGATTTTCACTGTAAAGGGGACAAAATGAAGGAAACCAGTGTAGAAATTTCCCTACTCCTTCATATGCTGTTCATTTATAAGTAAGACCTGGTATGAAGTATATACAGTCAGATTCTAGAATGAGTGAGAAGAAAATGACAAGGAGGAAATTACCCCTCATCCCCAGGCAGGAAACATGAGACTTTTCTGGAAAATTTCAATTGGTGAAAAAAGAACCATACAGCATTTGAAGGGCTCGCCCTCCTAGAATAACACGGAGCCCAGGAAATAGGGCAGACTCTATTTGCCAACTCAAGAAATAGTACCCCAAGTATGTTAGTTAGAGATGCAGAAATAATACTATAAGAATAGCTAAAAGTTAACGAGTGCCTTTCCTAGCACCTAGGTTGTGATCTCCAAATACCATTTTCCACAAGTAACACTGAAAGGAATGAGGGCTGACTGGAAAAATGAGTAATCCCAGATCTGGGGCAGGAAATGTGCAAGATAAGCCTAAGATTTCCTACAGTTCCAGGAAGCAAGAAAGCTTTCAAAGACTACTGGAGTCATATCAAAAACATAGAAGCCAGTCTGTAGAATTCCACTGGACAAAGATGAGAAAATTTAAACATAAAAAAGAATAATGACTGCAATGGACTGAATCCCTCAAATATATAATAATCCATATATTCACAATGATCTTTAAATAATTTAAACTGCAGTGGGTATTTTAGAAGTTGCTAGTGAGCCAATTCATTATTTTGAAAACTGGTATATAAAATAAAAACTGAAGCACTGAACTTGACTTTTCTGTACAAACATTATTTCACAGTAACCAACCAGATAATGAGGGAAATTTCTTCTTTATAGAAGTCTTTTATCCATAAATGCTAAAATTAGAAAATCAACATTTTGCAATCTCTAGGCAACAATAATGGCTCTAGGCAATAAAAATCAAAGGCTGCTAAACTCTTAAGGTGAAAGGTTGGTGGGAAACTTTATAATAATGGATAAAGCTGACTGCACCTCAGCCCACTAATTAATCTTAATATCACGAAAAGGGAAACAGCCTGATAAAATGTGCCTCCTGATGTGATGCAATAGGAAGTACACAGTGTCACCTATGAACTCTTCAGTCAGGAAAAGAAAAAGTAATTGAACCTGAACTGAATCAATCCTCCAGAGTTAATTAAAATATACAGGAAACTCAGGGGATAGAAGAATATGTTAATATGTTAAATCATACTACTAGGATATGATCAGCAAAATTTAGAACATGGAAAATTCTATAGGACAAATGACCCCATTTATTCAACAAATGAAGAGCATTGAAAGAAGGAAGATGGCAAAAACAAAACAAAACAAAACAAAACTTGAATAGACATTTCCCCAAAGAAATATACAAATGGCCAATAAACACATGAAAAGATGCTCAGCATCAGTAGTCATTAGGAAAAGGCGAATCAAAACCGCAATGAGACTTCATACCCATTCAGATTATTATGAAAAATGCTTTAATTTTTAAAAATGGAAAATAACAACTGTCAGCAAGCAGGTGGAGAAATTGGAACCCTTGTTGTGCATTGCTGGTGGGAAGGTAAAATGGTATGGCCACCGTGGAAAAATATCTGGTGATTTCTCAAAAGCTAAACATAGAATTACCATGTGATCCAGTAATTCCACTCTGAGTATATACCCAAAAGAATTGAAAGTAGGAACTCAGATAATTATACACTAGTGCTCATAATAGCTCAATTCACAATAGCTAA
The DNA here is from genome assembly GCF_009873245.2 of Balaenoptera musculus. Classification (NCBI taxonomy): domain Eukaryota; kingdom Metazoa; phylum Chordata; class Mammalia; order Artiodactyla; family Balaenopteridae; genus Balaenoptera; species Balaenoptera musculus. Next base: position 36,020,360 of record NC_045795.1, read on the forward strand.
CCCACACATCTACCAACAGATGAATGGATAAACACAATGTGGCATATCTATACAATGGAATATTATCCAGCTCTAAAAAGGAATCAAATTCTGATACATGCTACAATATGGATTAACCTTGTGCTAAGTGAAATAAGGCAGACACAAAAGGACAATGTTGTATGATTTCACTTACATGACATACATAGAATAGGCAAATTCATAAAGATAGAAAGTAGAATAGAGGTTACCACGGTCTGGGGTGGAGGGGAGGGAAATGGGAAATTATTGTTTAATAGGTACAGAGCTCCTGTGTAGATGATAATAAAAAGTTCTGGAAGCAGATGGTGGTAATGGTTACAGAACACTGTGATTGTACTTAATGCCACTGAACTGTATACTAAAAAAATGGTTAAAATTATAAATTTTGTGTTATGTATATTTTACTGCAATAAAAAAGGTACAAGCAAAGAAAGGGGAGATGATAAAAAGAAACTTAAGAGGTATATGAATCAAATGCAATGTGTGAACCTGCTTGGTTCCTAATTCAAACACATCAACTCTAAAAAGAAAGTTTCTACGAAAGTTAAATATATTCATGATCTATGACTATGACCCAGCAATTTCACTTTTGGGAATATACCCACCAAAATAGGTGTTTAGGTTCACAAAAAAAAACCATGTACAAGAATGCTCAGTGTATAATCAAAAGCTATGAACTATCCAAATGCCTCCAACAGTAGAACAGATACATAAATTGTAATAAACTCAGAAATTTAAATACTAGTCAGCAATGAATGAGAATGAAAGAACCCACTATTGCACACAACTACACAGATGAATCTCACAGACCCTGAGCAAAATAAGCCAGACATAAAGAATATGTGTGGGACTTCCCTGGCAGTCCCGTAGTAAAGACTTTGCCTTCCAGTGCAGGGGGTGCGGGTTCGATCCCTGGTCGGGGAAGCTAAGATCCCACATGCCTCGCGGGCAAAAACCCAAAACATAAAATAGAAGCAATATTACAACAAATTCAATGAAGGCTTTAAAAATGGTCCACATCAAAAAAAAAAAAAACTTTGAAAAAAAAGAATATATGCTGCATGATTCCATTTATGTGAAGTTCAAAAACAGGTAAAGCTAATATACAGTGACAGAAGCCAAAATGGTGATTACTTTGGGGTGGAGGATGTTTGTTGCCTGGAATGGAGCAGGAGGGAATCATTTGCAGTGACGGAAATGTTCAATATCTTGCTCTTGGATTGGGACTTCCCTGGTGGCCCAGTGGTAAAGAATCCGCCTTACAATGCAGGGGATGCGGGTTCGAAGCCTGGTCAGGGAACTAGGATCCCACATGTCATGGGGCAACTAAGCCCACGCACCACAACTACTGAGCTCGTGCACCTCAACTAGAGAAGAGAAAACCCACATGCCACAACTAGAGAGAAGCCTGCACGCCGCATGCCTCAACGAAGATCTGTGTGCCACAACTAAGACCTGACGCAGCCAAAAGTAAATAAACTAATAATAAATAAATCTTTAAAAAAAAATATCTTGCTCTTGGAGAAGGTTACAAGGGTGTGTCATATGTAAACATTCACTGAATAGTGCACTTAAGATTTGTGCAATCTGCTGTATACACATTATATCTCAAAAAAAAAAAAAGACATAGGCCTAAAATGAAAAGTAAGCTGAAGCTATAACTTTTGTAGGTTTTTTTCCCATAACCAAAAAACCACATGAGGCCTTGGATCCCTTCACAAGGGTAGGAGGTTGGAACCCTTCCCCTCCCCCCACATGTCATCAGGCAAATCAAGGGGTGCGGTCTCAAGCACAGTTAGCGATCTTGGTTGAGGCTCTGGGGTAGACGGACAACGTCTCCCTTGGAAATTTACAACCACTAGCTCACCTCACACAGGTTTAGGACTTGAGATTATGTCTATACTACCTTGGAGTTTTGGAAATTCTATCGTCTGAGAAACTAACTCAAACTATCGACTGAGTTGGTAAAACTCCTAGGTACCACACAGGAGCAAATAAAAAGAGACAGGTTCTCAACTAAACAGACATGTGCAAATTAGCTCACAATCCAAAATATTAAAAACATGAAGACACAAGCCATCCTGAGCAAGATTTGACAGAGACAGCAAAGAGCAGAATTAGACCTCCAATTTCTTCAGATAATGGGGCTGTTATAAAATATATTTTAAATATCTAAATGAAGAAGTAGAATTTAAAAAAGAGAAAGGAAGAAGATTATATAAAAGACCACATATATTTGAAAAAGAATAAAGAGTAACTTCAAGAAACAGATAAGTAAATTTGGGTAAATAGAAAATTCAAAGTAAGAGGGTAGAGAGTAGAAGTATACCCAAATATACTGATAGGATAAATGTGAATAGACTAAAATTACCAATTTTTTAAAAACAGAGATTTTTCAGAGTAGATTAAAAACAAAATCCAGCTAAATGTTCTTTACAAGAGAAAACCTAAAATAGGAGAACCCAGAAAGGTTGAAAATAACAGAATACAGAAAGATATATCTGGATAATAATAACCAAAAAGAGCTGGTGTAACTACACTGATAACAAACAAAATAGACTTCAAGGATAAAAAGCTTAACAATGATAAAAGAGAAAAATGGCCAGGAAGATATAATCATTTTAAACTTGCATACTCTGAACACAAGGTGTTAAAATTGGTCATTTAGTGCTGTCTCCATTACAGCCAAGGCCCCAATGCTGAGAACAAATTCTTTTAAGATCCTACACATTATGAAAAAGGCAGTTTATCCAAAGGTAGCAGGGGAGGTAACCCTCAGCACATTGCCCACCTTGAGGTTATAGAAGGGAAGTCTGATCATTGATAGAGATTTGGTAGAAATAAGTGAAGGGAACTTCAAAAGAGCTACTCAGAGATCTTGATCCATGACCTCTACAATCGGGGAATAGAGGGGCTTCCCCATGCCTAAGTAGTCCTGAAACAAGAGGCTGGCTGGCTGCCCAAAAGGCACAGAAAGGTGTCCTGGGAAGAAGAAGCTGCATTTCCATAGAAAGAGAGGCAAAGGCACCTGTTTCCCATGGGTCAGGTTAGATCCCTTGAGATGGAGCCATCCTTGGTTGTCTTGAAAAGGACATTAGCAAGGTGACCCAAACCAGCAAGGTGGGTGTAGCTGAAGCACAAGGCAGGCAAGAAAGAAAAATGCCTTCGCTTTATGTTTTGAACAAAACATAAAGTGAGTGCTTTTGAGAAAGACTGTGTTATGTGCCAGGCCTCAAAAATGATTAGACAGGGTTCCTGTCTTTGTGCTTTTGAGCCAATGGAGGATAAACGGGTAATCAAATAAGATCACTACAATGTGATGCTGAGGAGGTTAGGTGGGTGCCACTGCCATTGAAGGATTTAAGCTGGGGAGTTTCCACAATCAGCTTTGGTGGCAAGGTGGAGGATGATGGATATGACGGGGCCAAATATGGGGGCAGAGAAGCCAGTTAGATCACAACATCACATGCTAAACTCAAATGAGGATTAAAAGCCTGATCTGGAGTTCAGGCTTTTTGAGCATGAGCTACACGTTCTCCTTGCATGGCCCTTGCGATAAACCTTTCTCTGCTCAAAAAATAAATGAATAAAAGCGTGACCTAAGAAAAGGGTAGTAGGTATGGAAAAGAAGAGGCAATTCAAGCAGAATCTTAGTAAGAAGCAAAACCTGGCTAAGCCCTAAAAGACTGACTGGGTTTGGGGATGGAAATGAGGAAAGGAGGCCGGATGACACCCAGGTGTACGGGTGACTTAAGGGGAAAGGATGTGGTGGTTAAAACCATGAGTGTAGATGATATTGCCCTGGGAGCATGCACAGAGGAAGAAGAGCAGTGAGCACAGACAGGACCCAAGGGGACTCCAGCATGAGGCTGAGGACATTTTTAAGATAATGTCTAAGGTGTGACCCTGGGCTTGAGCTGTTGATACCTTATAAGTCTTTGGAGCTGAGGATGTCCAAAAAGCCCCCAGAATGTCTAAATGCCATGGACAGAGATTTCTACTTTTAGATTGCAAATTCACATTTTAGGTTTATGAGCCAATATTTCTATGAATAAAATATAATACATAAATGCATACCTCATTGAGTGTCAACATATCTTCTACTTTGGTAGCACCCCTTTCCGGCAGGGAAATTAACACCGTTTTGGCTATCTCCTTTAGAACGGTATCAATATGCATTTCACACAAGTCATTGATCTACCAATGAGAAAACACACATAGAAGAAAACTCCTCTTTCATCCAAAATGTCCTTGAGTTATAAATTGATTTAGAGGGCTATATCTGGAAACTTGCATCCTGAGCCAAGCATAATTCGGTGGGAATTTTAGGAGTATATCTGTGCTTGACATGGAACTGAAGTTTAATTGAGTAGCAACATGTGCCATAACCTCATATGCGTTATCTCCTTCAGTCCTCATTCCAGCCCATGAATCATTACTATCCCAGTTTTACAGCTAGAAAAACCAAGGCTCAGAGAAGTCAAGTAACCCAGGGAGGAACACACAGCTGGTGAAAATCAAAGAATCCTACTTCGGTTTATCTGACTCCCAAGCCTCTGGGTTTTGTCTATAACACCATGCTGCCACCATAGACAGACAAGCACATCTAAAAATATATGCATGTTTCATATAGCAAACATATCAGAAATCAATAGACAGTCTCCAACTGGATGACTACCTCATTTAATTAACATTAGATGCCTTAAAATGTAAGCACTCCATCCTGCCATCTTCCACAGTCTACAACTATTCCATTTTCTAAACTACACTGTGGAGATGAACCATCATTTTAACATATTAAAGGCAAGGTAATTTGGGGACAAGAACAAGGCAACCCTAAATGAAAAGGCCCCAAAACAGTTAAAGAAACATAAAGCTTTTTTTTTTAACGTAATGGATGTCCTGTTGGTTAAAAGTCACACCCTTTAAAGAGCTTTCATAGATAATCAAACCATTACTTACAGCCTGAGTATTAATGTATGTAGTTTTTAAAAAATGTATCCATCATACCTTCTTTAAGAGTTGATTGAACATATCCAAAACTGAGTCAACTTCTTGAAAAAAGCTTTCTAGTGTTAAAGATGACCATGTCAATATTGTGAGCCCTTGTCTCAACACAGATTCCACCTAGAAAAAGAGAAAAACAGTTTCCATTATTAAAAAGGAGCATCTGCATTTATAAAACAGGCTGCCTTTTATTACCTGGAAATATTATAGGCTGTATTTCCTTAATTCCATTTCCCCTCCATTATACCTAGTAAAGGTGACTTTTTGTTTTTAATCATCTTTGGCTATCCAAAAAGCAATCATGGATTCTTAGCAAGTGCTCATTATTTAGATTTATTTGTTTTTCAAAGGCAACAAAACTTAGACAAGAAATCATCCTGTAGGGAAAATAGAGCTATAAAGTTGAACTAGAAAGAGGGTTTTGGCAAGAATAGATGTTCTAAAATCCATAATCTATAGAACTGGAATCTAATTTTAAACGACAGGGAAGTCAATATAAACCTTCAATATTACCAACCTTTTTCACTTTAGGGGTCATCAGATTGACAAATACAGGAGGCACTTCCTGACATAACTCATCATAATACTGCAGAAGACCCTGTTAAAAGTCAAAATGGCATGTTTTACTTTATTTTAAAACAACAGTCATATTTTGATTCATACCCGGAAGGTTTCATTTTACCTGTTTCCTCATAGCCCTGAAAGATGGAGGCTGACTATTTGTACTAATTTGCTGTACTTTTTCCTCACCTGTAAATTACCTGAGCATCCCCTTTAAACAGTAAGTCTTTGGAGATTCCTAGATTTACATTTTTCTTAATTATTATTTGCCTTTCTAGATTTATGCCGTTTTAAATGGTTTGGACAATTATTTTTTCATTATGTCTGTCATTACACATTTTCACCCTATCTGTTGCCTGTCTTCTGACATATTACAGCGTACTTATCACTGATGCCACACTTGTTTTCTTGAATCAGAATAAATGTACACACAAAGCTATTCTATTTTCTTTTAGATATTTTTTACAGATGAACCATGATGATCAATTTTTTACCATTTCGTAACTTATTGCACTGTGATGGGAGATGTGGTTTCAAGTTAATTCTTCCCCAAATTAATAATATTAAACTGTAGCAATGATTACTTAATAGTTTCAAAGTTATTAATTCCTTTCCTCCTTTTCCCTTACTTGTAGTTGAACTTTTATTTACACTTGACACATGGCAAAGGACTTTGACTTTCATAATATTATTCAATATTAAGTAAAATCCTGTAAGATTCAATGCACGTGATATTAACCTTAATTTATAAACAGTACTTTGACATTCAGTCATGTAAAGTTGCAACTAACTAGTACGAAAACCTAGGGCTTTTGACGCTGAAGCCAAGTTTTCACAACGCCACGCTCCCCTGAGGTTTTTTAAAGGAATATTTATTTATTTATTTACTGGCTGCATTGGGTCTTCCTTGCTGCACGTGGGCTTTCTCTAGTTGTGGTGAGCAGGGGCTACTCTTCGTTACGGTGCATAGGCTTCCCGTTGCGGTGGCTTCTCTTGTTGCAGAGCATGGGCTCTAGGTGCGCAGGTTTCAGTAGTTGTGGCTCACGGGCTCTACAGCGCAGGCTCAGTAGTTGTGGCGCATGGGCTTAGCTGATCCGCAGCATGTGGGATCTTCCTGGACCAGGGATCGAACCCGTGTCCCCTGCATTGGCAGGCAGATTCTTAACCACTACGCCACCAGGGAAGCCCAGGTTTTTAAATATATATATATATGTGTGTGTGTATATATATATGTATATAATATTCTGGTAAGAGCTAAAATTATTAAACTCCTAGAACAAAGCATATGCATACATCTTTGTGACCTTGGATTTGGCAATGATTTCTTAGAAATGACACTAAAATCACAAGGGACAAAAGATAAAGTAGATAAATTGGACTTCATCAAAATTTTAAAATGTTTGTGCTTCAAAGGATACTATCAAGAAAATGAAAAGAGGGGATTTCCCTGGTAGTGCAGTGGATAAGACTCTGCACTCCCAATGCAGGGGGCCTGGGTTTGATCCCTGGTCAGAGAACTAGATCCCGCATGTAGGCTGCAACTAAGAGTTCACATGCCACAACTAAGGAGTCTGCGTACCACAACTAAGAAGCTGGCAAGCTGCAACTAAGGAGCCAGTGAGCCACAACTAAAGAGTCCTGGAGCCGCAACTAAGGAGCCCGCCTGCTGCAACTAAGACCCAGTGTAACCAAATAAATAAATAAATATTTTTTTAAAAAACCCTCCATTCTTAATTTGCTTGGCTTATAAAAAAAAAAGAAATGAAAAACCTCACAGAACAGAAGAAAATATCTGCAAATCATATATCTGATAAAGGATTTGAATGTATAATGAATTCTCACAACTCAATAATAAAAAAGACAAATAACTCAATTTTTAAATGGGTAGCGATTCGAATAGACACTCCTCCAAAGATCTACAAATGGTCAATATGCACATGAAACCATCCTCAACATCAACAGCCATGAAGAAATGCAAATCAAAACCACATGGAAATACCACTTCGCATCCAAATGATGTTTAAATGAAAAAGACAGATAGTAACAAGTGTTGGCAAGGATGTGGAGAAAGTGGAACCATCATCCACTGCTGGTGCACATATAAAATAATGCATGAAGCCTTTTTGGAAAACAGAGTGTGTCAGTTATTCCAAAGGTTAAACATGGAGTTACAAAGTTAATGAAACCCAGCAATTTCACTCCTAGTTTATATTCCTAAGAGAATGAAAACATATGTCCACCCAAAAGCCTGTATACAAATGTTCACAGCAGCATAACTCATAATGCAAAAAAGTGGAAACAACCCAGATGTCCGTCAACTGATGAACGGATGCCTAAAATGTGGTGTAACCACACAATGGAATATTATTTAGCCATAAAAAAGAATGAGGTACTGATCCATGGAACAATATGAATGAACTCTGAAAATATTGTGCTAGGTTAAAGAAGCGAATCACAAAACACCACATATTGAATGATTCCATTTGTATGAAATGCCCAGAATAGGCAAATCCATAGAGACAGTAAGTAGATTAGTGGTTGCCAGGGGAAGATGTAGAAAGAGTTGGGGGAACATGGGGAGTGACTGCTAATTGATATGGGGTTTCTTTTGGGAATGACGAAAATGTTCTAAGATTGATGATGATTGTGCAAGTGTGTGAATATACTAACACCATTAAATTGTACACTTAAAATGGATAAATTGTATGGTATGTGAATTATATCTCAATGAGCTTGTTATTTTAAAAAAATGGTTTTGAGAATCTCTATTCTAATACTCTGATCTTTTTTGTCGTTGCTCCATTTTACTCCACAATGTTGAAAATCATTTTCCACTCATGTCATTTTACAGTCATCCTACTTCATTAATTTATATCTTACTAGTATCATTAAACATATTATAAAATATAATGCACTTAATCTATAAAATTATAATATTAAGAATTTTTTAAACTCAGTATTCATCATTGTTGTCATCCAGAAGTCTAAATCTGATTCCTGATAATCCTTTCACTTCCTTCCCTTTTGTTTGCATGTCAGTATTTTAATGCTATCAAGAATCGACAATGAAACAGAATAGAGCCCAGAAATAAACCCATGCATATATGGTCAATTCATTTACAAACAACCAAGAGTATACTAAGAAGTCAAAAATATTCAATGGTGAAAGGACAATCTCTTCAGTAAATGATATTGGGAAAACTGGACAGCCACATGCAAAAGAATGAAACTGGACCACTATCTTATACTGTACACAAAAATAAACTCAAAATGGATTAAAGCCTTAAATTTAAGACCCGAAACCATAAAACTCCTAGAAGTAAACATAGGGGGTAAACTTCTTGACATCAGTCTTGGCCATGATATTTTTTGGATTTAACACCAAAAGCACAAGCAGCAAAAGCAAAAATAAATAAGTGATACTACCTCAAACTCAAAAACTTCCTCATTTTTTTTTGTTTTCGTCAACTAAATGAAAAGACAACCTATGGTAAAATACTTACAAATCATATATGTGATAAGGGGTTAATATCCAAAATACATAAAGAACTAACAAAACTCAATAGCAAACAATCCAGTTAAAACATGGGCAAAGGAACAGAATAGACATTTTTCTGAAGAAGACATAAAAATGGCCAATAGGAACATTAAAAATTGTTCACCTTCACTAATCACCAGGGAAATGCAAATCAAAACCATAGTGAGATACCACCTCACAACTATCAGAATAGCTATTATCAAAAAAAGATAACAAAAAAACAAATGCTGGTGAGGATGTGGAGAGTAAGGAACCCTCAGGCACTGTTGGCGGGAATGTAAATTGGTGCAACCATTATGGAAAACAGTATGGAGGTTCCTCAAAAAACTAAAGTAGAACTACCATATGATCCAGCAATTCCACCTCTGGGATTTTATCCAAAGAATATAAAAATACTAATTTGAAAATATATATGCACTCCAATGTTAATTGCAGCATTATTCACAATAGCCAAAATATGGAAACAACCATCCATCAATGGATGAAGGGATAAAGAGGTGATATACACACAATGGAATATTATTCAACCATGAGAAAGAAGGACATCCTGCCATTTGTGACAACATGGATGGACCTTGAGGGCATTGCGCTAAGTGAAATAAGTCAGACAGAGGAAGACAAACTGTATATTATCACTTATATGTGGAATCTAAAAAATCCAACACAGAGTAGAAAAGTAGTTGTCAGGGGTAGGGGAAATAGGGAGGTATTAGTAAAAAGGTACAAACTTTCAGCTATAAGACAAATAAGGTATGAGAATCTAATGTATAACATGGTGACTAGTTGATAACACCGTTATCGTACAATTGAAATCTGCTAAGAGAGTAGAACTTAAATGTTCTCACCAATATATATATATAGTGATGGATGTGTTAGTTAACTGACTAGATGGAAGGAATCCTTTCACAACATATATGTATATCAAATCATCACGATGTACACTTTAATTATCTTACAGTTTTATTTGTCAATTAACCCTCAATAAAGCTGAAAAAATTAAAAGAATCAACATAATAACAAATTTCTCCCCAATGCTGCGTTAGCACAACTGCAAAGGTATCTTTTTCTTTAAAAAAAAAATACAAAATACAAAAAAAAAAAAAACCTCTTTCAAAATAACTAGAAAATAGAATCCATCTTACCTGCAAGTACAATTTATCTCCTTTCAATTTACTTTCCAATTTTAGCAATCTCTTTGCCTGTTCTGGTACATCCAGCTTCATTTTTATCATGCATTTAGTTTCCCGAACAACTTCCAAAATTTTGGGATCAAAATTAACCAGCAACTTCCCTGTTTCTGGATGTCGCACAAAAAGTGTGGCTTGCAAAGCTACAAATAAACAATTATTGACATAACTTATTCTAGATTTCTGCTTCCAGCCCTGTTTACATGCCTGTCTTCACCATTGAACTACTGACTTCTTAAGAATAGAACAATAGTTTTGGATATCCCAGGTGCTAAGGCACAGTATCTGATACACAGTCAGTGCTCAAAACTTAGATAAACGAATGCAGAGTATTTGCAAACTATAAAATCAGATCCAGAGAGGTAAAAATGGACCAAGAATGGTTAGCCTTTGTGCTATGAACTGCGATACTTTTCTGAGTGGGTCTAAAAGGGCTATAATACAATGTCAGTTTACTTTTATGGATTGTGATTTAACCTCTGGGAGAGAGAACTGGAAGATGTGCCCAACTACAAAATATGACACACTTCATAGATTTCAAACCCTTTTCTACACCTAACTCCAAAGTGGCTTCTTTAAGGAGGTTTATCTGACTTAAATCGATACCTAGGCTCAATATCAGTAAGAAATATTTATTAAACACCATTGAGTTGTGAACTCCTAGAATGTAGAGGAAGATATTTTTTAGTCTACATCTGAGTTACTACATGAACATCATTCATATAAATAGGCACTTTCAGATATGTTTTTTATTGAGAATTGAAATACATAATCCCAAATGGTTCATGCTGAATAGCCTTAGATCATTTGTTATCCTAACATGAATTACTTCTAGAGGCATAATAATAACACACTTATAGACTTATGTGCTAGCTTGAGTTGCATTTTATATTAACAAACACTGCTAACATGAGAATTTGACATGTATCTTCCAAGTCTCACATTACTTCACATACTATGGCTGCATCAAATTTCTAGTAAAACAAAATAGACTGTATATCCCTTTGAAGTTAGTTGACTTTTACTCAACAAATAAAATTAGTCTTGATATGATTCTTAACAACGCTGGTTTCATGAAGATTTCAACTAAAAACTTTACCCAATTCATTTGGAATCTTCTTAAAATTTGGCTAGAAATCATTTATCCTCCCAAGTAAATTCCAAAATAATGTTGGGACATTCCAGTAATGAAATTTGTGTTCCTCAAGGCAGTACGGAGCTTTCTTGACAGGACAAAATGGTCAGCAAGACCACTAATAATAATGACAGCCAAGAAGTCTGCTCCAGGATTGAGTGAACATTCTATGTGAATCATGATTAGAGAAACTTTATACAGCAAATCAAAAGGAGGCCAATACTCGTTCTCCAATTATTATTTCAAGTTTCTATATGGTTAAATATAGTTACATCAATATAACAACAAGAAGCCTTCCAGAGCAATTCATTTCCACTAGCCTGTGTTCACATGAAAGGCATGTTTGAATCCTGGCCCTGCCACTTCCTAGCTCTGTGATCTTGGGCAAGTTACTTAACTTCTCAGTACCTCAGTTTCCTCATCTGTAAAATGAGGATAATAATAATTCCTCAGAGGGTTGCCATGAGAATCAAAGGAGGTTGTATATGTAAAGTGCTTAGACACAGCCTGGCACATGATAAATATTATGTAAATGTTAACTATGACTGTTATGGAAAGGACACAAAGATGAAACAGACACAGAGAGTATTCCTGGAATGTGTAGGGGAGATAAGACAGATCTATAAAGCAACAAATGTCATGATAAAGTGTGGGGGGCCCTCTGGAGGAGGAAGACATTATTATCGGCCAGGAAGAATAAAGAAGGGCTTTATAGATCAGGAGATTGTTGAACTTTTTATGGAATGTGTGCAGATAAGAGGAAAAATCAGCAGGACAAAAACAACTTAGAAAAGTGCATAGTGTTGTAGAAGCAAAACAGTACATGCTCCATATTTCAATTGCTAAAAACGCTCTTTGCTCTCTTCTATAATGTGAATTGTAAACTTCTTTTAATGCTCCTTTGAGACCGTTGCTCCATTAGCAGGTTTTCATTAGGATCCATAGGGACCTACCATGTGCACTACCCAGAAACAGCTCGCCTGATAGAAGTGGTGTATTTAAGGCTTAACTAAGGTGCCAGTTGGGAAAACATCCTGCAGAGTTGAAGCCCTGTCCTCCAGGATGCAGTCATGCAGTGGATCAATGGCCTGTATATAGTGCTGTGTCCCCAACAGCTAAAGTACATGGGTCTGGAACCAAGAGTCAGAACTAGGAGTGGCCCCTCTCACCATCACTCCCAGTGACCCGACCTCTGAATTTGTGCTTCCTATGCCTGCCATTCTGTGTTCTGCTGAAGTGGAGACCCTGGTGTGGGAGGGAGAAACTTTCCTACCAGGGACACAGTCAGGGTTCCACCAAGCTTACGAATAAGAGATTAAGGTAAATATGAGACAAAGCAGGAACCTGAACTGACCAACAACTGAGCCCACACAATAACAACTACATCCCAGGTGATGCCAGCATAGATGGATGATGGCTTAAAACCATCCACCCCCCACACACACTTAACTCTTCCCAACACCTTGGCACCCCTCAGAGGTACTTGAATGCAGCCCTAATACTCTTAATTTAATGGAGATCAGAACTGAAGTTAAATTCAGTTACAGGAAGAGAAAGAAAGGGAGGGAGGGAGGAAGGAAGGAAGGGAGGAAAGGAGGAGGGAGAAAGGAAGGAAGACAAGCAAGCTGCAATTCCTTCTCCTCTGATTAGGACTGTGATTTGAATCTATAGCATGATAAAACTGGATATAAAAACCTTCCCAAATATATGGAGAAATATCAATAAGGAGTCTTGTTATTTACTTTTAAATACTGTTTTTCAGGAGAAAGTCATAATCTTAGTATATCAACTTTAAGCTCATGACAATTTCTGCTTATAAAATCAGAATATTATTAACTGTAAAGAAATAAATAATTGTATCCTCCCCAAATCTAAGTTTAACCATCATACAGTTATATAAAAAGGATGTAAAAATTCTCCAGAACCACAAACTCATTCAAAATCTCCTAACACCCGCTCTGTAGTGTCACTGCAGTCTTACACACACCATACTGTAACTGCGAGATCTCTTTGATCCAGGCTGTATGATAGACCACCTCAAATTCCACCAGAACGTAGGAAATTTTATTATACTGACGAATGACAGCTTTGCCTTCCGCACTTGACAAAATTTCCGAGTTTTTCTGTTTTTTAAGGGAAAAACAAAGATTTATTTTTAAAAGTCTGCTGATTGTTTTCTTATCCAAACCGTAAAGCTATTTACATTTTAAATGACATCAAATAATGATACTACCCATTTAGATTTTACCTCAGACAAAAATCAGAGATGAGGAAGGCCAGACAAGCTAGAGATGGAAGTAGGGAAACCTGATCAGTAGAAAGGGGAAACTGGGAAAGGAAATGAAGGACTTAAAAAGAGAGGTCTCTAGGCCTACAGCCGGTCCCAGGCACTGAAATTCTCCACCTCCAATTCTCTGTTCCCTCCCCACTTTTCTGGGCAAGATACAATGAACTGATTTTCCTTGAACTGTGCATATCAGGGCAAATTCCTAAATTCCAGCACCAAAAAAAAAAAGTAAGTACAGATTCCCTCCCTCCCTCCCTCTCCCTCCCTCCCCACCAAATTAAAAAAAAAAAAAAGTAAATGTATATCAAAGAACAGAAACCAAATTTCTTCATGAAGAAATTGAACATTTTTTTGTTTTGATTCACACATTATCAAAAACAGGACAATCTCTGCTCTGTCACTATAAAGTCAATAAACAATTGAGTCCCCATCCTGGCCTCTTGTCTTAAGGTCACCGTTTTAATTTTTTTTTAATATTGAGAACAATAAAATAAATGATAGCAGCCAAACGGAAACAACAAAAACTTAATATTTGATAATGCTTAAATAATAAAATTATTTGCAGGACTACTGTTTTGTAGCTATTTTGTTCCATGTTCAGGCCTAAGACATAACACCAGGCAAACCAACTCTGCTTTGCTACTCTGTCTTTTTAAAAAACAAAGCAAAAAAAGCAAAACAAACAGAAAACAACAACAACAACAAAAAACAAAGAGAAGACAAACTGGCAATTTCAGAATGCCAACAAGGCTTAAGACTATCCTGGTGTTTTTCAGAAATCTAATAAATAGTCTTAAGGACACAGAGGATGAATGTACTCTATTATACTCTGCTCTTGGTCTCGGTCCAATACACAGGAATATACTCTGAGTGCATCCTAACCTTCACTAATATATATCAGTGACCTATCCGTCCACACATAGAAGTAAGTTTCAGTACTAGGCCTGTGTTCTATTATTTTCAAAACAATTATTTTACAAAAGAGAGTGTCCTGTTTATTAAGCGTCATAAATTTTTAAGATTCGTCCCCTTAGAGATTAACTATAATTAAATGGGATTATCTACCAAGCATGAAAGAATTGGCTTAGTCTCTGTCAAGCATATTTGTAAACTAAATTTCCTTTGCCCAGTAAAAGAATTAGCTCTAGCTACTTTACTGGACACAAATGTTACAGGATAAAATATATTTCTTGTATTAAAAACCACCATGATCCACATACTGTAAATTTAACTATTGGCTTACAAAAAAATAGTTGATGGGCTCACTTATCCGGCGATAGAGCTGCCTCACCCAAAGGATCTTTCCTGCTATAGGAGGCATGTTGCGAGCAAGAGGTGGGTCATCTTTTTGAGAATGATAAAGCTGTAATTAAAGGTCTGGCATTAACGTTTGAAATTCAGTACAATGGAAAAGGCAAAAATATATACAGCTATATTTGTATTGATGTTTTACTATTATTCACATGTTTTATACACAAGACGTAGTCAATAAATACGTAAATGCACTCCAGAGATATCAACCTGAGGCTCAAAAACTATGATGATTACAATATATGACACTTAATTCTCTCTTAACCCTTACTTCCCATTACATGCATACTTTTTTTCTGCCTTTTATCCCCAATTTTAAGGATGTATTCAAAAGCTGGAGCTTGGGGTTGACATATACACACTACTATACATAAAATAGATAACTAATAAGAACCTGCTGTATAGCACAGGGAACTCTACTCAGTACTCTGTAGTGGCCTATATGGGAAGAGAATCAAGAAAAAAAAAGAGTGGATATATGTATATGTATAACTGTTTCACTTTGCTGTACACCTGAAACTAATACAACATTGTAAATCAACTATACCCCAATAAAAAAAAAATTTTTTTAAGTAAAATTTAAAAAAAAATGAGGAAGAAGGTGGTCTTCTCCCCCTCCCAACTTTTCCTTTAATTATAAAACTGTTGCCCACTAAGTTCTCTGTGCGCGGCACCCTCTGGCCCGCCCACCTGTAAGCCTCACAAGCGTCCTATTCTAATAAATCACTTCTTTTCTTTTTTATAAATTTATTTATTTTATTTTTGTATGTGTTGGGTCTTCGTTGCTGCACGCGGGCTTTCTCTAGTGGCGGTGAGTGGGGGCTACTCTTCGTTGTGGTGCGCGGGCTTCTCATTGCAGTGGCTTCTCTTGCTGTGGAGCATGGGCTCTAGGCGCGCGGGCTTCAGTAGTTGTGGCACGTGGGCGCAGTAGTTGTGGCTCACGGGCCCTAGAGCACAGGCTCAGTAGTTGTGGCACACAGGCTTAGTTGCATGCGTGATCCGCGGCATGTGGGATCTCCCCGGACCAGGGCTCGAACCCGTGTCCCCTGCACTGGCAGGCGGATTCTTAACCACCGCGCCACGAGGGACGCTCTAATAAATCACTTCTTATCTTAAAGAAAAATTAAAAAATAAAGCAGGAGCACACAGCTACATTATATCTGTCATAATATTCTCCAGAGCCCATATTTTGATACCCAAAAATATTAACTTAAACGGGCTTTCCCATGCATACATGAATGCTGTCATAAAAAGACAGTTCTTAAGAGCAAAGGGGTGTGATCTGGCTGTCCAGGGACACACACTGTCAGCACCTTCTCCCATAGAGAAAGGAGCAACAAAGATACTCAGCAGTGAGAGGATTTGTCTGATAAGCTTGGCACAAGATAATGATGGCAAATACTTCCAGAATATTTTTTCTTTTTGTACTGAAGTACCATTCTATTTATAAACATGATACTTGCCTTCTTAGTAGCTTCAAGTTCAGCCACATAATACTGAAGAATAAGCTCAATGGTGTGGTTTATTTCTAATTGAAGACAGGGAATGTTCAGTTTTTGGAATCTAAAAGCAATTGAGGGTGAATAATTTAAAAATAAATGAGAAACACACTTAAGAATTGCTGCAATTCTAAAAATCCATTCACTCATTTGACAAATATTCACACCAGGCCTCATGCGTTGCCCTAGGTTACAGTGATGGACAAGACAGGTGTGGTTCCAGCCTTCTTGGAGCCAATGATTACCTTATGGAAAAGGTAGAGATCGGTCCGGAGTGACATAAATAATTATTTAAATTACAAGGGTGCCAGAAATGCATGTAACAGGGGAACCCAGCCAAGTCTGGGAAGTCAAGAAAGACTTCCCTGAAAAAGTGACATCTGAACTGAGATTAAAGAGATGAGCGGGGAGCTGGCTTAGCAAAGATGGAGGGGAGTTCATTGACTGTCCCCCTGCCAATATTACTGCTCACGTCATCCCAAATAGGCATAATGATATAATGATTTTGTCAGCCAAATGTCACTTCCACTAAGAGACTAAGTTATGCATAGGAAGTACTAGAACCATAACTTTCTGATAATAAAATGAGTTGACACCAGCATACCATAGGTAAAAAGAGAGAGACAGAGACAGAGAAATCGCCAAGAAAATGGTACTGCCATCTGTTTGTACAGTACTGTCATCAAAATCATTTTATGTCTGTTTCGACTCTTATGATGGTCTCATGAGGTAAGGTTTCACAGGTATGATCCAGCATTAGAGAGGTGGGAAAGTCAGACCCAAACCCAAAGTCAGACCCAAACCCAGATCCACTGGCTCTCAGGGGAGAATTTCAAAATGGTCCCTAACATGGGGAGTGAGCCCTCCCTGAGCTGGAAGAAAACGGCCTCTGGTCCAGCCCATCCTTCTAATCCAGGCTTTCCTGCCCTTTAGGGAAGCACCGCTGTTAGGACTAGAAGGAAAGGAAGCTGCAGAAGCACTCAGGAGGGAAAACAGAAAGTTCGGGGACCTACTGTTCTTAAATAATTTCACTGTTAGAAATCCTTTCAGTATGCAGAATTAAACATTATTTGTTCCCTTTCCAATAACACTTACGAAATTAACCTTAACATATTACATAGCTGGGGGAAAATGTGAAATCATTTCCTTATTGAAAGACTTTCCACTACAGAAAAATGCAATGAAAAATGAAAATGAAAATGAAAAGTATCATACTATATTTCAATTTTCACCAGTCTATTTAATGGTAATTGGAAGATTACTGTTTATAAGTTTTAAAGTTTACATAGGAGAGATTTCCAAAATTTTATTGAAATTGTTATTTTCAGATATAAAGTTATCCCACCTAGAAACTATACTGCTTAATGCATTATAAATACCTTTGAAGCAGCTGAAGAGCCTGCTGAGAAGACAAAATTTTTCCAAAAGTACTGCTCATAAATGCCTGTATTTGTACCTGAAATGCAATATTAATGTTTGAATGATTTTTTGAGTTAAGGAGAAGATTAGTTTTGTTTAACAACAATGAATGATTCTCCTACAGAATTAAAATACGAGCCTTAAATACATCTACCATCTAAGCATCTAGAACTGCACTGTCTGGTATGGTGGCCACTGGCCACATGTTTCTACTGAGCACTTAAAACGTCACTACTTCTAAGTGAGATGTGCTATAAATGTAAAATACACACAAAACTTCAAAGACAGTATGAAAAAAGAATATAAAATATCTCATAATGGTTTTTATTAGTGACGTGTTAAAATGATAATATTTTGAATATGTTGGGTTGAATAAAGTATATCATTAAAATTAACATCACCTATTTCTTTTTACTTTTATGTACGTGGCTACTAAAAAATTAAAATTATATATGTGGTTTGCATTTGCCGCTCATTATTTATTGGATGTTGACCTAGAGAATTTATGAAAGGAGTGAAAGTCCCTTACAAAGTACATTTTTTTGGGAGATTTAGGATTTTTTAGCATGTCGGTAGAGCAGTGTAATGACACTAGAGACACCCAGGGTGAACAGGTGTCATTTTCTAACACTGCTGCTCTCAGAAACCTCTTTGTCACGCTAAGGAGGAATAAGAAGCCGAAAATGTTCTTCCAAGACTCCCACCATCCCGAGCAGTGAACTCCAAACTCCTGGTACCCAACTGATGGAACTGAAGCACTCCGCAAATTACTTTCACTTATAGATTATATTGGTACTGCCTACAAATACATACTACACGCATTAATCAAACATTGGAAAAGGAAGAAAAGTTAAAACACTGACATATCTTTTTAAATACTAAAAACTTAATATGGCCTCTAAATTTACTGAAAGCTAAACTTGTATCTAAGACCACAGTAAAGGCTTTATAACATATAATCTTATTAATGAATCATAAAAATAATTTAAGCAATATGTTTTTTAAAAAACACAAATTCCCACCGCTATCAAGATATAACTCCCAAAACCAAACACTAAAAGTAAAAAGTAAAATATGTCTTCCTATCAGAGTCTAACTTTCACAAACTGAAAGGAAATCTGTGTCAAAAAGAAAAAGTGTTGTTGCTAGAATTTTAGGATCTTTTTAATTTGTATTGCACAAATTCCATGTAATATAGTTTTTAGAGAGTCTTTAAAAAAAATAAATGAGAAAAAATACATCATTCTCCTCACCTTCTTGGCAAGGATTTAAGACTCAGGAAGTGGACAGGGTATATTCTTGTCCCTCTCTGTGTCTCCAAGACATTCTGCAGCAAAGAGGAGACCATTCCCTGGGGCTACACCTGGGTTAACAGTTTTCAGTAAGAGAGTAACTGAGGTCATATTAACCCAAAAGGTGAGAAAGAAACCTGTTACAGTCTCATCCCTCTGGTGTCCCTTCAGCTACGACAGACAGGAGGAGGGTCTCTTCAGAGTCGTCCTCTAAGCTGCAGAGAGAATGTGGCCATAAAGCGCAGTGCCAAGGGAAGAGTGTTCCATCGTCCTAATCTGCTCTCAAATCTTCTCACACTGAACAAAGAACAAGGCCTACGAATTCTCTCTTACACTGGAAAAGTGACACTAGTCCTTGGCACAACAAAAATCAAATATACTTTTTAATGCACATTAAAAATAAACCCAGCTACAATAAGCCCTTTGGGCTTCTGGTTAGTTACTGATATCTTTTATTGAATAAGCTCATTTTTCATTAAAAAAAAAAGAAAATATTTTGTGGACTGGTTAGAAAATTATTCACGCTGGCAAATATTTTTGATCAATTTGCAAGAGTAATTTGTAATAAATAGTAAATATGTGAATTTCAGTACTATTGATTACATTTCAGCTTTACTAAATCAAAAGTATGTATAATTACTTACCTCTAAAGCCTTGATTTTTGCCGTGAAATCTAAGAAATCCATGTCAAATTCTGTCCTTCTTGGCTCCAAAATATCATACTGCTTTTTCTTAACCCCTTGATATATATTTTTGAATTTTATTGCCATAATGTCTATTCCCTCTATGGGAGAATTGCTCAAGGCTGAATATGTTTGCACAATAGTTATCATTTCTGTAATCTTAAAAAGAAAAGTGTTACTTTAGTTTAAAAGTTAGAAATTAGCACCCTTCCCTAGAATTAACTCTTAATGAATCAATGATTTTTTAAAAACAAGCCAATAAACAGGCTTTAGAATCATTTAAGGTAAAACCAACCAGAGGAGATAAAACAGAAGACAAATCTCTGTTCCAGTCATTACTACTCTTAGACTATTTAAGACCATAAGTAGAGAAAGTTTAGAGCCTTTCTCAGAATCTGATCACCTTGTCTTCCAAGAGGAGGTGGGGTGGTGAGGGACAGTGAGTAAAAGCCCTTGCAGATGTCTAAATAGTTTCAGCTTTTTGTCCTTGAGAATGTTCTGAAAATCGTTTCACTGGATCACTGCATTCAAAAGTGTTACCATTTTTCTGGCCCTCACCATAGTTCTGATATGTAACACTAGCATAATTCCACATTCAGGTAAAGGAAAGGTCCCACAATCCTGAAAGATGACCGTAGTCACTTCTGACCCCTAAAGAACCCTGGAAAATCCTCACAATGAACTTTATTTCAGAAACAGCTTGCTCCATCTCAACGTACCAACACCACCTACTTCACCAAAAAAAAAAGTCTTTCATGTCCACAGGCTACTCAGTTCCTTAATATTCATCAGTGATTCCCCATTTTGATTCCTGCTCTGGAAAACAATGCTCAAAGCTTCCCACTCCTTCGCTTCTCTCCCACAAGTGTTCAGGGTGAGAAGAAAACTAAAGACAGAGTTCTGGGAAACCAAATTCACCAATATTGGGAAACCAATATTCACCAAAATTTACATGGCAGGAACAGGAAGAAGAAACAAGGGATATTATACACACTTAATCCTGGTTCTTTAGGGCAGACTAACACTCAATGCACCATCAAGTCTCCACCTACCAAAAAAGATGCATTTCAGGCACCCTAAGCTGACACACTAGCACTTTCCTCCTCACTTGTTCCTTAAAGATCCCCAACATCTCTGCCCAACTCTGAGGTCTTGGTTCTCCATCCCCAAGCTCAATCCTATCTGTCCTTTGACTTTTGCACTTGGTCATCCTGACATCTGAATCTGAGCTTTCCCTAACAGGCTCTGGCTTAGCCTGCCCTTCTGTCTCTCCTCTTCAACTATTTAAGAGCTCATAGGGGTGGTCCAACAGTGGTCCCTGCTGTGCCCACTCAGCAGGGGAAGCCCACCAAGGCAGTTCAGTAACTATCTCTAGAGGATTATAAAAATTCTGGCCACATTTCAGGGTAACTATTATGCCCCATCTTTAAGAATCTGGACACCAACATCCACCAATTACACCTGGGAGAGATGCCAGTCAGCCAAGGAATTCTTAGCACAGGGGAGTTGGAATAACCTAGTAACCAGGATGCACTTCAAGTAAGGCCCCTAGGGAGTGCTGCGTTGGCTCTGATTGCTGAGCCTTTGTGGCATGAAGTTGTATCCTTAAGACTACAGGCAGGGCTTCTCCAGAGGTAAGGCAGGGGGAGAAGCTAATGTAGCTGGCCATTATTACCCACTCCCTCTAGCATCAGGAATGCTTGGGCTGCTGCTTTACAGATGGATGTTCATTATGCCCAGCATTAGACCTGCCACCAAAGATCTTTACTGCACACGGGCTAATAATAAAGGCCCAGCCTGGAAACTCTACCAAATGTAAAACTGCACCCAAGTTAGCAAGAGCCCTCGTTCCTGGAAAAATTAACAGTAACCAGGACTCACCTCCAGGTTTACCTTCTAATGGTTTCAGAAATGTTAAACATTTCTGTGGAACAGGTCCTGACCAATGGGGCTTATTATTCATTTGACCCATGCCAATATCATTCTAATTGGACATTTGTCCCCAAGAAATCCTCACTGTTCACAAAACAGCCTCACACAACATCTTCTCAGATGCGTCACCAAAAGCACAAGCAACAAAAGAAATACTTGATAAATTGGACTTCATCAAAATGTAAAACTTCCTGCTTCAGGGAATTCCCTGGCGGTCCAGTGGGCAAGACTCCTCCCTCCCAATGCAGGGGGCCCCGGTTCGATCCCTGGTTGGGGAACTAGATCCCACATGTATGCCGCAACTAAGAAGTCCGTATGCTGCAACTAAGAGCCAGCATGCTGCAACGAAGATCCCACGGGCTGCAACTAAGACTCAGTGCAGCCAAAATAAATAAATAAATATTAAAACAAAACAAAACAAAACTTCCTGCTTCAAAGAACACAATCAAGAAAGTGAAAAGATAACCTGTAGAAAGAGAGAAAATATTTGAAAATCATATCTGATAAGGGACTTAAGACCCAGAATGTATAAAGAACTCTTATAAACTGAATTAAGAAAATACAAATAACTAAATTTAAAATGTGCAAGGAATTTAAATAGAAATTTCTCCAAAGAAGAAATACGAATGGACAATAAGCATTTAAAAAGATGCTCAACACCATTAGTCATCAGGGAAATGCAAATCAAAACTACAATGAGATGTCACTTCACACCCACTAGGATGGCTAAATTCAAAAAGACAGGTAATAAGTGTTACAAGGATGCAGGGAAATTGGTACCCTCATACATTGCTTATGAGACTATAAAATGATGCAACTACTTTGAAAAACAGTTTGGCACTTCCTCAATAAAGGTAAACATGGGGGCTTCCCTGGTGGCGCAGTGGTTGAGAATCTGCCTGCTAATGCAGGGGACACGGGTTCGAGCCCTGGTCTGGGAGGATCCCACATGCCGTGGAGCAGCTGGGCCCGTGAGCCACAATTACTGAGCCTGCGCGTCTGGAGCCTGTGCTCCGCAACAGGAGAGGCCACGATGGTGAGAGGCCCGCGCACCGTGATGAAGAGTGGCCTCCACTTGCCACAACTGGAGAAAGCCCTCGCACAGAGACGAAGACCCAACACAGCCATAAATAAATAAAAATTTAAAAAAAAAAAAGGTAAACATGGAGTTATTATCTGACCCAGCAATTCCACTCCTACGCATATACTCAAAAGAAATGACAACATATGTTCACACAAAAACACATACAGATATATTCATAGCAGCATTAGTCGTAATAGCCAAAAGTAGAAAAACCCAAATGTCCACCAACTAATGAATGGATAAGGAAAATATGGTATATCCAAATGATGGAATATTATTCAGCAATAAAAAGGAATACTACAACATAGATGAACCCTGAAAATATTAT
The DNA here is from genome assembly GCF_009873245.2 of Balaenoptera musculus. Taxonomy (NCBI): domain Eukaryota; kingdom Metazoa; phylum Chordata; class Mammalia; order Artiodactyla; family Balaenopteridae; genus Balaenoptera; species Balaenoptera musculus. Next base: position 36,043,644 of record NC_045795.1, read on the forward strand.
ACTAAGTGAAAGAAGCCAGTCACAAAAGACCACACATTATATGATTCCGTTTATATGAAATGTCGAGAATAGGCAAATCTATAGAACAGAAAGTAGATTAGCAGTTGCTTAGGGCTGGGTAGAGGGGAGAATGGGGTATCACTGCTAACGGGCACAGTGTTTCTTTTAGTGGGAATGAAAATGTTCTAAAATTAGATGGTGGTATGGTTGCACAATCCTGTGAATATATTGGAAAATATTGACTTGTACACTTTAAATGAATACATTATATGGTATGTGAATTATATCTCAGTAAAGCTGTTAAAGAAACAAACAAAAAACAGCCCCACTCAGTAACTTGGTTTTGTTCATCACCCATATTTTCCTATCCTGGCATGTATAGGAAATGCCCTTCAACTTGTGAAATGCCCCCCACCAATTTCCAACAAATGGTGAGCAGACTCCTAACTGTTATCAGGACCTAGGGAGTTGGCAGAATGGTGGGGCCGTAGGGAGGGTGGTACCTAGATGATATCTTTGTAGGCTTTGCAAAGGTTGACTAGAAGAAGTCTCTGATATGGGCTGCCTTGTATCCCCTGGAAAAACATCACTCCTCTCCAGCCAGTCCTAATCAATGAATGAATCAAAGGTGCTGAAGTTTCTAACCCATATCCGCCCAGCAAAGACATCCCCCATACAATGTCTATGTTTAGACCATATATACTGGCCTAGAAAGAGAAGGTGGTCACACATCCAGATATGACACTACTACTGGGTTCTGCCAGATGTTGCAGATATGTCACCTCACACCTTTACTCAGCCTGATACAATGGTTAAGAGCAGAGGCTTTAAGTTCAAGTTCTATAGGTAAAGATAGAATTGAGGTCTCAAGAGAAGTGCAAGTCTGCAATAGCTTTTGTGCGACTGGCAGAAGATAGTAATTAGGAATGAAAAAATAAGTTATAATAAAATGCAGTAATCTATGAGTAATATTGGATGAGTCAAATCAATAGTAAGACAAGAGATCTGGAAAAATAATTCTCAATGATGCTACATAAAGTATGAAATAACTGGAAAGGTATGGTTGGTAGTGGCAACTGTGGCTGCACGACGCTTACCTTCTCCAGTCTTTTGCAGAAAGCTTCAAATTTTCCAAATATATACATTTCTGAAACCTCAAAAGATTTTTCCCCTGAGGATTCTAAAATCTGTTTCCTTGTTTTGTGAAAAGATGTCTGATATTCCTTGAATAGAAAAATGCAGTCCTACGAGAGATTTAAAAGGGGTATATAATACATAGTGAGATACTTGTTTATGAGTGAAAAATTCAAAAATTCTATCCTCACGCAAAACTGATCACATCAACCCCTCAATAGGGGCTGCTGCTGTTAACATTAAAAATTCAAGTTCTCTGCCCACACATTGAAAGGCCTGTGAAAATCAATACAGTTTTTTTTTCTATTTTACAATATAGTCTCATCTTCTTTCTTCTCATTATTATTTCCCCTTAACTCTTATCCTTATCAAAGTTTCCACATACACTATTTGTTGTCATGTTTTCATGGCTAATTAGAGCTCCCAGGAGGCCAAAAATTATGTATCAATTCTGTCTATTTTCAATTATCTATCTAGTCAGTTGGCATCTTTTAATCAGCATTATTTACATACAGGTATAAAAAACATTAAGACTGTGCAATACTAATTTATCATCCAACTGTCATTTCTCCATGAGGAGATCATAAAGTCTTTGATGGGTGCATTGCTGAAATCCTAGTATTTGACTACAGCTATACCAGGTCAGTTCAACCAGGCTAAAAAAAGAGGACATTGTCACTAGGGTCCAGTAGGAACTCACTGTCATGTCCAGCTAACCAAACCATCTTAAAAAAAAATAATGTTAAACTTTTTCAAAGCCACCAATGGCCAGTCAAATCTTTAACATAATGCCAGCTCCCTGGTTCTGACTCTTCCATCTCCCTCTTCACTCTGTAAGGACCTTTGTGATTACATTGGTCGCACTTAGATAATCCAGGATAATCTCCCCATCCTTAATTCCTCCTGTAACCTTAATTCCCCCTTGACATTTAATATAACATATTCACAAATTCCAGGGATTAGGATGTGGACATCTTTATTCTGCCCACCTCAGCCACTAAATTAGAATTTCTGTGAGTAAGACTCAGGAATCCATATTTTCAACCAGTTTCCCAGGTGATTCCTATGAACATTCAGGCTTATATAACTAGTCTCATACCTACTTCTAGCTATGATACACCTCCCCACCTCTCAATCTCTAAAACAAAATCATTACTCTCTTTGAGGTCACTGATTATTTTTCACTTATTAAACAAAAGTTTAAGGACTTCCCCGGTGGTTAAGACTCCAGGCTCCCAATGCAGGGGGGCCGGGTTTGATCCCTGGTCAAGGAACTAGATCCTGCATGCCGTGACTAAAAAGATCCCACATGCCACGAAGAATATCTCGCATGTACCAACAAAGATGCCAGCACAGTCAAATAAATAAATAAATAAATATTTTTTTAAAAAGAAAGTTTATTGGTGCCTACCATATGTTAGGAACTCCTTGAGATGCTAGGAGTACAGATAAGATCCCTACCCTCCTGGAATATGCCATCTAATAGGAATTACTTTCTATTACTTCTTCTTCACCAACCAATTCCTTCCTGTTGGACAGATAACATCCTGAATAACAATTCTTCTCATTGCTTCCTCCAACTCATCTGAAAATTATTCCCCAAAACTATACAGTAAAAGTTTCCTGGAAAAATTTCAGATGTAGTAGAAAGCGGGTTAAACTAGAATGCAGAAAACCAAGCTTTCATTTCTAATTCAGTAAGTAAATGGCTAGTGACTTGAAGCATATTAAAACAATTATGAGAATAAATTGCTAAGTTCTATGTCAAGAGTCCTGGTTTCTGCCAATTGGTCAGTTTGGGGGGAATGATTTCTCACTCCCACTCCCAAAATTAACCCTGGAGAAACTATAGAGGGAAACATGGAATCCAGCAAATAACAATTAACAACCAAAACAGAAGTGATAAACTCCTGGGAGGAGGATGGGTTGTTCTGAATCTGAGGATTGAGTGAGCAAGAATGATTAAGAAAACAGAGGAGATAAGTAATATTGTTAATGAATAAGGGGACATATTACATAACAAGGCAAAGATTAGTAAGAGAATATTATCAACATTATGCCAATAAATTACAAATTTTAGAAAAATTGAAGAAATTCATCAAAAATATAAACTTACAAAAACTGTCTCAAGAAGAAATAGAAAGAACAGTCAAATAACTAGTTTTTTTAAATGAAGCAATATGTATTTATAAATCATATATATAAGGGATTCACATCTAGAATATATAAAGAACTCCTCCAACTCAACAAAAACAGAACCCAGTTCAAAAATGAGTAAAGGATTTGAATAGACATGTCTCCAAAGAAGATATACAAATGGCCAATAAGCACATGAAAAGATGCTCAACCATCACTAGCCATTAGCGACATGCAAATCAAAACACAATAAGATACCATTTCATATGCATTAGGATACCTATTACCAAAAAAAGAGAAAATAACAAGTATTGGCACAGTGTGGAGAAACTGGAACTCTTGTGCATTGCTGGTGAGAATGTGAAATGGAAGAGCTGCTAGGGAAAACAGTTTGGTGGTTCCACAAAAAGTTAAAAACAGAACTGCCATATGATCCAGCAATTTCACTTCTAGGTATATACCCAAAATAATTGAAAGCAGGGCTTCCCTGGTGGTGCAGTGGTTGAGAATCCGCCTGCCAATGCAGGGGACACGGGTTCGAGCCCTGGTCTGGGAAGATCCCACATGCCGCAGAGCAACTGGGCCCGTGAGCCACAATTACTGAGCCTGCGCGTCTGGAGCCTGTGCTCCGCAACAAGAGAAGCCGCGATAGTGAGAGGCCCGCGCACCGCGATGAGGAGTGGCCCCCGCTCGCCGCAACTGGAGAAAGCCCGGGCACAGAAGCGAAGACCCAACACAGCCAAAAATAAATAAATTAATTAATTAATTAAAAAATAATAATAATAATAATTGAAAGCAGAGACTCAAAGAGATCATTAAACAACAATGTTCATAGCAGCATTGTTCGCAATAGTTGGAAGGTGGTAACAATCCAAATGTCTATCAAAAGATGAATGGATAAACACAATGTGGTATATCCATACAATGGAATATTACTCAGCCATAACAAAATGAAATTCTGATACATGCTACATCTTTCAGGTATATTTACTGGATACATTTTCAAAGCTCATTCCAAAAGCTTCTGTTCTTCTGTTGTCAAGAGGTGAAATCTGCACATGGATTTTCAAATTGTTCTGAGGTGTTATATTGACAGTTTGAGGCTCTACTCCACACAGTACGTCATCTTTTTGATAAGGGCCAAGTTTTGGGAGATGGTTCTTTGCCAATAAAATCTTTGGCAGTTCTTTTGACTTCCAGAAGTAGAATGTGTGTTCATGTACTTGGCAATAACTTCCCATCTTGAATTTGCCCCAGCAAGAAAGAGGCTCACAGTTTTAATTAGCAATTGCAGATCAATTCTCTTCTGACCAATTTTTACTGCCATTTCCACCTTCAACAGTTGATGTCTCTGCATTCTTAGAAACTTGGCACATACAAGCATCAATTTCCTCTTTCTCTTTTCTAATTTGCTCATTAATTTCTTCTGTTTTGGCAGAGCAGCAATTCCTATTTCTTTTGTAGGTGATGTGAATGTTTCACTTAAGTACAGTAAGCTTGCAAGTTCAAGCCTATCGCAAAGTTTTTCTACTTCTTCCATCATTTTAACCAGCTTTATCTCATCATCAGGAAAGTAATTCCAGGTCTTCCATGAACTTTGAAGTTTTTGCTACCTTTCTCTTTTCTTATATAATTGACATATAACATTATATTAGTTTCAGGTGTACAACATAATGATTTGATATTGCCTTTCCCTCTTAATGGCTTTTTTTCCTGGTTATCCTTTTTCTTCTTTGCCAAGTAATGCCTTTTGTCTAACTTCCTCTTTCTCCTTAGCTATCCAAGCAGCTCCTAATTCACCTCATCTCTGTTTTTCTTTAGTTTCTTTCTTCTTCAATTTTCCTTCTGCTTTTGCTTTTTTCTCTGCTTCTTTCTTGGCTTTTTCTTTTTCTTTGAATTTTTAAAATTCTTGCATCACAGTTATATGCATTATCAACTAACATTCAGTTCATTTCTTCTTTTTTCTTTGTGCCCGTGTTGCTCTGTTCTGCTTTTCAATCTCTCTCCTTTCATCATGACATTCTGCTTTTTTTCCTTCATTTAAATAAGAAAATTATCTCCAATAATAAAAATTATGCCAGCAGGAATAAAATGCTTCTGCATCATCAAATGATGAATTCATATCACCAAGTTTAGGAACTTTTTCTTTTTTACCACCTGTAACGCATTTCAAACACTTGGGAAAACACTTAGAAGAAATTCTCCTTTGCTTCACTTTTCAAAGGAACTGAGTTATCAAAAGCAAGATCTACACTGTTAATTTCTCCTCTTTTCACTGACTCAGACATTTCATAAGTTTTAGTTATGCAAGTGAAGTTGTCATTATCTCCTTCTTTAACTGATTCACCAGCTGCTTTTGGTATTGTTTAGAACCACTGCTTTATGTGCTGCTTTGGTCTCTCTCTGCATAACTTTGTATTTTACATGAACAAATCCAAGAACTGCATAATGATTCTGGTTCTTCCAGTCGTTGAGATCAAGTGTTTTCAGGAAGAGAAACTATCCTAACTGCAATTCCTCATCTTCTGTTTCCTCTGACAACTCTTTCTTATCCTCCAGTTCCAGAGGTCAGAGAGTGGTGATGAGAGTGCTCAGGGCCAACCCTGCGAGCACAGCAGTTCACGTCCTAGGTGGAGGGCACTGAGCATCCTTTCTTGCTCTACCTCAACAGTCCCAGCCTCCCACCTAGGCTCTACAAAGCCCAGGAACCAGCACATGAAGAAAGCCAATAACCACTTCCAGATGGAGACTTGCTGGTATGGCCATTTCTTTCAGACTTTCAAAATAACAGATCGCTTTGATTTTCTACAAACTCTTCTAGAGGCCAGAAAAGAGGGGAGTACTTCCTTCCCCTCCTCCAGTCGTACTCATTCTGAGACCTTAGTGCCAGAAACACTGACAAGGACACTATGCGAAAGGAAAAATTACAGGCTATCTCTCTCATGAATATAGTTGCAAAAAACCCTAAAGAAAATTGTAGCAAAGTGAATTTAAGAATTTTTTAAAAAGATAATTACACCATGACTAAGTTGAGTTTATCCTAGGGATATTAGAATAGTTTCATTTTAGAAAACCGAAAAATGTCATCTATAACATTAATAGATTGAGGAGAAAAATCTTGTAAGCTCCTCAAAAAATATGTGCTGAAAAATTTTTTCAAAACCCATTCATAACTTTTAATAATATCTCCTAGTACTAAAACTAGGAATAAAACTTCCTTGAATCTAATCAATGATGTATTAAAGCATCAAACTAAATGGGGAAATGTTAGAAGCATTTTCTTCCAAAAGAAGATCAGAATCAGATGCCAACTATCACCAGGTCTATTTAAGGATACATGGCAATACTAACAAATGCAAAAAGGCAAGAAAATGAAATTAACAGGGGCTGGAGTAAAAGATAGGGGCCAGAGCATATGAAATGGCACATGAGAGGTGTCTGATACAGGCAGCCATGGACAAGATGAGGATTAAATTATGCCCTAACAGGAGCACTAAGCATAAAGGGAAGTAGATAATTTTAATGAAGTTCTTTTTATATGCTCATGCTACTCTGTACAATGTTTTTTCAAAGTTAACATGCTTTGTCAATGAAAAAAGTAAGCAAAATTGGGCCAGATGGTAAAAGCTTTACTTTATGAAAATAAAAATACTTATACAAACCTGAATTTTCTTTAGTACGACTGGTATTTCCTGATCCCATACATGGTTAGTTCCCCCATCAGTAATATATGCTTTACATGCTGTCACCATTTGATTTGTTACCTAAAATAAATATAAGTCCAAAATAACTATAGGTAGAGAAAGAAATAAAATTTCAGTTTTTTAAATCACAAGCATAAAAATATGATAAATAGAAACCTTATGGAATGAATTAATTACAGAATATAAAAAACAAAGAAATATACATTCCAGGTAAAACAAAGAAAACCCAGAGTCACATTTACCTACTGTATTTAAGTCTACGTCACTGAGGCCATCAATGTCAGAGTCAACTATATTTTCTCTTTGTCTAGTTCTCCTCTAATTAGGTCTAGATCCAGTCCAACTGTGATTCTTCTCCATCCTTCAACATGCAAACTAAATATTAAGTTAACCACCTCTCACATCCCCCAAAATAAAGAAGGAAAAAAAAAAAAAAGCAAGACAGCCATTTAAATGGTCTGGAAGTTAAACCAAGATGGCAGGCTGACACACAGAAATTTTGGAGAATTCCTAAAGTATGGAAAGCACACAGTACCAAATCTACAGAGAAAAAAAAAAGACTAGAGAAAGCCAGAACCCGGTTCTGGAGAAGGTTACTTGAAGGTAGAACAGTTATGGAAATTTTTCAAGATGGGAGACAATGTGAGGTAACCTTCAGTTGTAACCCTGAACACCGAATTTAGAGTAACTTGTACAGCAGGCAACAGTGACATATGCTGAAAGGAAAAAGGTATGAGTGTGGACCACAGTCTTCGAGAAGTGTGGCCTAGGTAGCTACTGCACCCCCAGGAGGACACATCAGAGAAAAAACTATTCCCACTCCCCTCCCAACAGTAAGTTATGCTCCTTACTCACAAGAGACAGACAAAATAAACAGAACAGGGAGGCAAATCAGGAGTCTCAAACACAAAGATGGGCAGACAACCAAGAATCACCAAGCAATTGAAGAAAACAAACATGGTAACAGAAGCATTAAATTCAACAAAGAGAGAAAGTACAGAAAAGATATATGTAAAATCTTTTAAAATATCTTTTATTAACTAAGTTTATAAGAAAGATATGAGAGGATTTTTACATCATGAAAGAAAACAACTAAAGAACTCGGAAATTAAAATTTTTTTTTGATGCACCGACCAGCAATTGAGACATAAATGAACAGTCAATGAGTGAGCTGAAAGGTCAAAGGACAAAGATGGACCAAAAAAAAAAAAAAAAAAAGTTAAGGAACATGGATTTTAGATTCAAGGGGAGAGAATAAATTGAATAGGTGGATAAGAAATAATCAGAGGTAAACAGAAAAACTTCCCAGGAATGAAGAGAGAGGAACGTCTTGGGAATGAAACAACCCAGCAAGTATAGAACAAGATAAATGTAAAAAGAACCACATCACTTTGAAATTTTAGGAGTTCAAGAATGAAGAAAAAATCCTAAAAGCTTCCTGGGAGAATAAAATAGGTTTCCCACAAAGGAAAAACAATCAGATTAGCATCAAATTTCTTATCAACAATTGTATATAGTATACAACAGTATGTTCACAGTTCCAGGAAAAAATTAAATTGAACTTAAGAATCTCACACTAACGTTTGAGTGCTAAGACAAAATGAAATGATTTTCAGACATGCAGGAATTCAGCGGGTTCACCACAGAACTACTGAAGAATTTTTTTCAGCAAAAGAAATAATAAATCCAAGGCAGAGGAAGATGTGGAAATCAGAAAACAGAGTTGATCAAAAAAGCTAGCAATACTTAGATTTTAGTCTGATCACTTGTTGATTCATAACATTGAAAACACAGTAACAATAATACTGAACTAGAAATCTCAATGTGGAACATGTAGCAAGGAGGAAGACAAGTGACAGGGAAGAATCCTAAGGTTCTTGCCTTGCTTGGGCATAGACAATGATTAAATCTATTCTTTGACCTAAAAGAAAGTTGAAATGTGACTTATGTTCTGCTTGAATCATTTATAAGTAAATTCTACTCCTGTGTTTCTTGGATGATTTTTCCAATTATTTAAAATAATTAATCATATGGCACTAAATGGGAAGATTTTACATAAACCACCATGTGGGTGGGAGTAGCTAAAGAAGCATTATTTTTCCCTTGATCATTAGGTAGCGTCCTTCTTTGTTTCTTGTAACAGTCTAGGCACAATTCTTAGCTCTTATGCAAAACTATTTGGAACAAATAAATTAGAAAATCATCAGTTACTTTTAAACAAAAACCTGGGGGTTTACCTCTGACAAAAAAAAGGCCCCCCTTCAATTAAGTACAACTGACTCCAGGCATGCCTTTCTTTTCTTTTCCACAAAGTATGAAAATCCAGAACTCTGAGAGGCACCCAAAGTTCCCAATTCCCTTCCCTGGCTCAGACGGAAAGCATTGTTAACTTTTTCACAGGGTTACAATGTGATTTCTTCCCTTGGAAACTTACCTTGATAAACAGTGAGGTCATTCTCTCCGAAGTATTATAATACCTTGACACACTGTGAATCATTTTGATGGCATTTATCAAATTTTGTATTCCATGTGCCATGGAAACCTAAAATTGAAATATATTAAGCATACATTTATATTTTTAATAATCCATATCCTATAATATTCAAAACTCTAAACATACATAAAACAGTGTAACATTTTAATCTTAAAAGTCAAATTTTACTAAAAGCAATGTGGTATCCTTGACTGGATACTGAAACAGAGAAAGGACATGAGTTTTGACAAATGTACCAAGGTAATGCAAGATGTTAACAAGAGAAATTAGATGAAAAGAATTCTGTACTATCACTGCAACTTTTCTGTACATGTAAACTTAAAATTTTATTTAAAGATAAAATTTTGGAGGTGAAAGTGATTTTAAGTATTAATAGCTTAACTTGCTCTTTTTAAGGATGAAGAAACTGATATCTTAAAGGGTAAAGTGACTAATGTATGGCCAGAAAGCTAATTAGAAACAGAGATCAGACTAGAACTCATTTCCTCATTATTCAACTCAATTCACCTTTCAGCAAACCTACTAAGTACCACGAAGTTCTGAGAATATTGGGAGAATTCCAAATATAAGGAAACTATCCTGGAGGAGGTCAAGGCAGGGTGGAAATGACACACACAAAGAAGTGAAACAAGTAGAACAGCCTAGAGCCATCAAGTAGAACAGCATAGAGCAAGCAGAGCAAGTGCATCCGAGATATCAAACTATTGCTAATGTATATTGAATGATTACTATGCGCCAGGCACAAGGTAAGAGCTTCACATATTATCTTAATTTATGTTGACAATGACCATTTTTTTAAATATTTACTTATTTATTTGGTTGCACTGGGTCTTAGTTGCAGCATGTGAACTCTTAGTTGCAGCATGCATGTGGGATCTAGTTCCCTGACCAGGCATCGAACCCCAGCCCCCTGCATTGGGAGCGTGGAGTCTTATCCACTGCACTACCAGGGAAGTCCCAACAATGACCATTTAAGGTAGGTTTGATTTCATCAGATCTAAAACATCACTGATTCTACTGAGGAAGGGAAAAAAATGCTCAAGATGGGGAGTCTAACTCCTACAAAAAACTAAGCCACCAAACTATGCATGAAATTAACAAGCCATGGAGAAAAAGACAGGAACAAAGTCTACCTGTCCCAATCCTGCTCCTTGGGGAGGGATAGAAAATAAAATATCTTGAGAATCTGTTCCACAAGCTGGTGCTCACTCACTGTAGTCTGAATTCACACCCATGGTACCAAAAACAAAACAAACATTAGTTCTTTCCTTCCCCCACAAGGAAAGAACTAATAATCTCAGATGGTGTCACGTCACGTTCACAATGATTCATAAAAACTGACTGACTGTAAGTTGTGCTCTGAATACAGAGATGTTAAAATGTGAAAAAAAAGAGTCTTAGAATCTATAAAATAAAGTGTTAAGATTATTCCCATTTTGCAAATGAGAAAATACAGATGTAGAGAAGTTAAGTACCTTGTCCAAGGTCCTAGAGCTGTAGCATAACCACAGCTATGTGCCTGAGATTTTGAGATCCTGCTTTTAACCTTGATGTAAATCATAAATCACTATGGAAGAACAACAGAAGGTCAATGGCATTCCCACCCTCAAGGAGCTAGGCTTTTAATTGCTAGGACAATTTAAAATATATAAAAAGATTTTTTAATAGTGGTGGAATAAATAAGCCAGGAAGAACAACTACTGATGAGTGTACTATATGTCCTAGGTATGAGGTGTAACCATGACATAATGAAATCAATTTTATGTGGCTTATGGAAATTAGTATCGTCACTTTGTAGTTAACCCTGTATGTCAGAATTCATATTGTATGTGTTATCTGTAGACCAAAAAGATTCTAATAAAAATATGTCTAGAAGGAGTCCCTTCCACCCTCAATAAGGCAACTCTACAAAGAATGAAAAAGGCTTGGGGACAGTATCAAATGGGCCCACCGGGGAAATGCCCTTCATCTGAATTTTAAACATCATTATTTATAATAGTAGCTCCTTGAGTGCACAGTTCTTATCTATACATAGTGTTTGGACATTTTATGCATAAAATATATTAGTTGATATGCCTACAGCACAATACCAAGATGATAAAATGAAACATGAAACACAAAAGTCATAAAATTTTATCAACAAGAAATGGAAGCATGAGTCCTCTACACTTTTCCTGCTCAACTGACAGTTACAAACTAAACAGCAACTTCTGGTTTATTTTAAGGAGAATAAAGAAAATGAGAAAAAAAGAATTTTTGAAACTACAGAAATAGTTGGTATATGAGGGGGAAGAAATTATAAGACTTAATACTAACAGTACTTCTCTAATTTCAAAAGATAATGTTAGAAACATTCCTGCATCAGAGAATGTAAAAAGCTCAATGATAACAATAATAATAAAGTACATGCATCGCTAGAAGAATTGAACAAAGTTTTTTAAATTACTAGGATGAAAAGAACTAAAACCAAAACTAAAAGATTTGAAAATTATATGAATTTAAATAAGTCTTTTGAATCAAGAAGTTGAAATCAGTATACCTTAAAATTTATAGCTCTTGGTAACAGCAAAAAGCATTATATCTTTCTTCCAAGTTTACTTTTTATAGTGAAAAGCTTTAAATATATTTAAAAAGTACAGAGATGTTATAATATTCATATACATTCTCTTTTTTGCATGTTTATTTATACAATTTTTAAAGGATATGTATTCTTTATTATGTTGAGGTACATTCCTTCTATACTCAATTTATTGAGAGCTTTTATCATGAAAGGATGTTGTATTTTGTCAAATGCTTTTTCTGCATCTATTGAAATAATCATATGATTTTTATCTTTCATTCTATTAATGTGGTGTATCACATTTATCCATTTGCATATGTTGAACCATCTTTGCATCCCAGGAATAAATCCCCCTTGATCTTAGTGTGTGATCCTTTTAATGTGCCGTGGAATTTGGTCTGCCACTGTTTTGTTGAGAATTTCTACGTCTACATTCATCAGGAATATTGACCTGTAATTTTATTTTCTTCAGGTGTTTTTATCTGGCTTTGGTATCAGCGTAATGCTAGTTGGGCACTTTCTCTTGCTCACTCTTGGGTCACTCACTCTAGGGGAAGCGAGTTGTCCTGTGCAAAGGTCCATGTGGTGTGCAATAGAAGTGGACCCTCCCCAGTCAGCCTCCCCTTCAGAAGAGACCACATCCCAAGACAGCAGCTTGACTGCAGCCTCATGAGAGACCCTGAAGCAGAGGTACTCAGCTACGCCGTCCCTGAATTCCTGACCTACAAAAACTGTGATATAATAAATGCTTATTGTTTTAAGCCACTCGGTTCTGGGGTAATTTGTTATGAAGCAGTGAATAACTAATATATTTGTCTTGCTCAATTCACAAATGAGGTCATAGTTATGATAATGCTATATATTTAAATGTAGGTTAAAATAATAAATATAGTTTATAATTCATTACAGATATATAATAGGAAAAGATATCTTTTAAATAACTTTTCTGCAATATGTTTTTCCCAATACACACATATTAAATTGATTTTATGCGCTAATTTTTATTTTATTTTATTTTTTTAACATCTTTATTGGAGTATAATTGCTTTACAATGGTGTGTTAGTTTCTGCTTTATAACAAAGTGTATGTGTTAATCTTTTAAACTACACTTTAAAAAGAATACTTACTAGGTCATAGTTATAGAGAGGCTGACATACTTTTTCTAGAGTGTACAAATATCTGACATTATCTTTTGACTCATTTGCTGTATCTGTGATTCTTGCATCCAAATCACGCCAATTCTAAGAAAAGAAAGTATAAGAGTCCTATGAAACATCCAAATATATCACTGTGCTAAGGTTTCATCATGAAATTCAAGCTGTCTTCCCTAATCATACATATACTAAAAGAGTAGATACTTAAATGTGATTGATATATCTTTTTCTTAGATTATTTAAGACTTAAAGTTATTATAAAAACCTTAAGTGACATACTAAAACTGAAGACTCATTCTGTTTGTAATTAACATTCTGTCTGTTGGCTTAAACCAGACCTGCTTCTACCTGGAGTGACTTTTCTAGGTTAGAAAAGTGACATTACATTATTCTGGGTCTTCAGGAAAGAAAATATTCCCATCAGCAAAGTGTACGTTTCATATCCAGCAATAATGTGCAGAGATGCTCAGGGACCATGGCGGTTTGCCTCATCCACCATATATAACAATTGATTAATAGCCATAGTAATAAAGGACTACTAGAATCAGAACAAAACAATATCTGAAACTTTCTGAATGAGGGAAAGATATAAACAAACAATTCACAGGAGAATAAATGCAAATAGCAAATAAACTTTAAAAGATGCTCAACTTCATTATTAATAAAGAAAAGGCAAAATACAACAAGCCATTTTCCACATGTTGGACAGGCAAACAAAAATTTTTAACTGATAATAAGTATTAACAAAGTTGTGGAGTATACACCCTAGGGAAATACTTGCTTGTAGGCACACAGAGGCTTTAACTGTAGTAATGTTTGTGAACACATAGAAAAGGAACAATTTTCCTCAAAAAGTTAAACACAGAGTTACCATTTGAGCCAGAAATTCCACTCCCAGGTATATACAAGAAAAATGACAACATATGTCCACACAAGAACTTGTACAAGAATGTTCACAGCAGCATTATTCATAATAGCCAAAAAGTAGAGATAATGCAAATATCCATAAACTGATAAACAAAATGTGGTGTTATCTATAAAATGGAATATTATTCAGCTGCGAAAAGGAATAATTACTGATACATACTACAACATGGATAAACCTTGAAAACATTATGCCAAGTGAAAGAAACCAGTAACAAAAGACCACATATTATATGATTCCATTTATATGAAATGTCCAAAACAAGCAACTCTATAGAGATAAAAAGTGGATTGGTGGTTACTTAGGGCTAGAATGAGGGGAAGGAGACAGATGGAGATGCGAGGTGATAGCTAAAGAGTACAGGGTTTCTTTTTGAGGTGATAAAATGTTCTAAAATTGATTGTGGTGATGGTTGCACAACTCTGTGAATGTACTAAAAACCACTGAATTTTGCTCCTTAAATGGCAGAAATGAGTAATATGTGAATTATATCTCAAGATTGTTGAAAAAAAGAAAGGAAACAATTTGTCTAAAAACAAGAAAATGATTAAATAAAACCTGATGCATTAACATTATGGAAAACGAAAGAGCCTGATCTGATAGGTATAACTCTCCAAGATATGCTGTTGGGGGGACCAGGGAGTTAAAGAAAAATAGAGTATGATGCCATGTAATTTTAAAAATTTAGAAACACAAAACAAATATATATAAATATATATATATATATATATATATATATATATATATATATATATATATATATTTTTAAGGAAGAAACAGAAAAGGACCTGGAGAGAATCAAGCTCAACTGCTAATAAATATGACCTCTAGGAAAGGAGATGGAATAGTGGGGATGAGATGTAAGATAGAGGACATTTTTGCTTTTGACTTTCTATATAGTTCTCTAATTCAATAAGCCTCTATTGATTTACAATTTCAAAAACAATTTAAAAATAAATAGCAATCACCCTATAGTAGTACTGTCAAAATTGGTGTTTGAAATATTGAGAAATAAATTTTCATTTCTATACTCCCTTTTCCTCTTCTGGAAGTAACGATGGTACATGAGAAAGCCTTACTCAAAGTTTTAACACTTCTAAATACATGATGCGAAGTATATGATGCAAAGAAGCAGTTCAAGAAGGGTAATTTTCCAGTTCGTTGTTCTGAAGTAAACTTTAAAATACAAGGTCTTTTACCTTTAAGAGTTTGGAGTGTGCAACATTAAGCACATTTATAACAGCTTTACAACTTGGCCCTTTAATCTGTTCAATGATATAATTGAATTTGGCTGACATGCGTTTCCAGTGTTCCAATTCAGTGAGAGGACCTGAGTCATCAGCTTCTTTTCTCATCTGCTCACTCTCAATAAGTACCTGCAATCAGAAAAGTTCACAGAGTATAGAAACGTTACTTTCTTCTTTTAGAACCTCATTATTTGCACCTTTTCAAAGAAAGTTAAAAGTACAAATAACATTCAACACTGAATAGTATTAAGAACTCTCAGCAAACTAAGACTAGAAGAGAATTTCTTTACCATGATAATTATACCTGCCAAAAGTCTGCAGCAAACATCATACTTTTTTTTATAGGTATATTATAATTTTTTAAACATCTTTATGGGAGTATAAATGCTTTACAATGGTGTGTTAGTTTCTGCTGTATAACAAAGTGAATCAGCTATACATATACATATATCCCCATATCTCCTCCCTCTTGTGTCTCCCTCCCACCCTCCCTATCCCACCCCTCTAGGTGGTCACAAAGCACCAAGCTGATCTCCCTGTGCTATGTGGCTGCTTCCCACTAGCTATTTTACATTTGGTACTGTATATATGTCCATGCCACTCTCTCACTTCGTCCCAGCTTACCCTGCCCCCTCCCCGTGTCCTCAAGTCCATTCTCTATGTCGGCGTCTTTATTCCTGTCCTGACCTTAGGTTCTTCAGAACCTTTTTTCTTTTTTAGATTCCACATATATGTGTTAGCATACGGTATTTGTTTTTCTCTTTCTGACTTACTTCACTCTGTATGACAGACTCTAGGTCCATCCACCTCACTACAAATAACTCAGTTTCGTTTCTTTTTATGGCTGGGTAATATTCCATTGTATATATGTATCACATCTTCTTTATCCATTCATCTGTCGATGGACACTTAGGTTGCTTCCATGTCCTGGCTATTGTAAACAGAGCTACAATGAACATTGTGGTACATGACTCTTTTTGAATTATGGTTTTCTCAGGGTATATGCCCAGTAGTGGGATTGCTGGGTCGTATGGTAGTTCTATTTTTAGTTTTTTTAAGGAACCTCCATACTGTTCTCCATAGTGGCTGTATCAATTTACATTCCCACCAACAGTGCAAGAGGGTTCCCTTTTCTCCACACCCTCTCCAGCATTTATTGTTTCTAGATTTTTTGATGATGGCCATTCTGACTGGTGTGAGGTGATACCTCATTGTAGTTTTGATTTGCATTTCTCTAATGATTAGTGATGTTGAGCATCCTTTCATGTGTTTGTTGGCAATCTGTATATCTTCTTGGGAGAAATGTCTGTTTAGGTCTTCTGCCCATTTTTGGATTGGGTTGTTTGTTTTTTTGATATTGAGCTGCATGAGCTGTTTGTAAATTTTGGAGATTAATCCTTTGTCAGTTGCTTCATTTGCAAATATTTTCTCCCATTCTGAGGATTGTTTTTTCATCTTGTTTATGGTTTCCTTTGCTGTGCAAAAGCTTTTAAGTTTCATTAGGTCCCATTTGCTTATTTTTGTTTTTATTTCCATTTCTCTAGGAGATGGGTCAAAAAGGATTTTGCTGTGATTTAAAACATCATACTTAAAAATGAAATTTTAGAAAATACCACTTTAAAACCAAAGACAATACAATTTTGCCACTATCACCACCCACTTCTATTCAACCTGGTCATGGAGATCATAGAACAAGATAAGGAAAGTAAACAAAAGGTATAAGAATTGGAAATAAAAAAACAATGGCATTATCACGGAGGGAATGGTTGGCCACATTTTAAAAATTCAAGAATATCTAACAACAAACTTTTACAATTAATAAAAGTGAATAATTCAGTAAGGTTTTGGGCTGTATATATAAATATCAGTAGCATTTCTTTACAAGCCATCTAGCAATCTGAAAATGTAATTTCTAAAATGATAGTATTTGCTATAACAAATAATAACAATTAAGATATCTAGAGATTAACAAAAAATGTGCAAGACCTTTTTGGAGAAAATTAGAAAACTTACTTTCAGCACACAAAAGAAGACCTAAATCAGTGGAGAAATATACCACGTTCATGGATGGAAAAATTCAACAATATAAAGATGGAAATTTTCTCTAAATTAATGAAATGAAATTTATTTCATTCAATGAAATTTCCAATCAAAATCTCAACAAGGTTTTCTTTTCATTATACTTAACAAACTAGTCTTAAAATTAATTTGGAAGAACAATCAACCAGAAATAATCAATGCAATTTTGAAGAAAAATAATGAAAGGGACTTGCCATACCAAACGTTAATTTAGTAAAAAGCAACATAAATTAAAGCAGTATGGTATGAGTGCAAAAAACAAATAAGTAGATTGGTGGGATAGATAAAGGGGTCTAGAAACTTGATAGATATTACAAATTTGCTGGTAAAGAATGGACTACTAAATACACTTCCGAGACAATTGGCTAACCATATCGAAAAAGACAAAATTAGATTCCTACCTCACATTATACACACACAAAAATAATTCCAGATAGATTAAAAACCTAAATGTTAAGAACAAAATGGTAAAACATTTAAAGAAAATATAGGAGATGGGGGTAAAACTATAAAGAAAAGCATGGAACTGAACATCGTAATTGCCAAGAAAATGGTTACCACTAGGGAGAAGAAAAGGGAGTTAAAATTGGGAAGAAAAATGCATGGAGATTGCAAGGTGCTGGTAATGCTCTATTTCTTGTGCAAAAGTTACACAGGTGTTAATTTTACAATAATTTGTTTATTTTATTTTTATTCATTTGTTGTTCATTTCTGTATATTTCAGTATTTAAAATAAATAAATAATTTAGGAGAATATCTTCACAACACTGGAGTAGGAAAGTGTTTCCAAAATACAAAAAGCACAAAGCTTCTAGTCACTGGAGGTAGCTGAATTGAGGCTGGATTACCATTTTTAACTAATATATTTACAGTAAAATGTAAAACTTCCACATGACTAAAGACACCCATACCAAATGAAAATGCAGGACAGAATGGGGACCAACAAAAGATTAACAGCCGGAAAATATTATTCAAACTCCAACAATTCAGTTAAGATATCATCAAGCAATCTGAAAGAAAACTAGGTAAAGGATATGAACAGGCAATTCAACAAGGAGGAAATCTAAATAGTCATTTAACGTGCACAGCCTCAAGAGTGTTCAGGGTAATGTAAAATAAATCAAGATACCATTTCACATCCAACATACTGGCATCCATTAAAAATCCAACAGTCCCAAGTGGAACGAAAGATATGAAGACATGGGAACTCCCATTTACTTCTGTAAAAAAATATAAGTTAATATAACCACTATTTGGAGGGCTTTGTAGTACCCAATAAAAAATCCATACTACTTCTCTCAGCCATTCCCTGGGAAACTCTTGAACATGTGCAAACGAGACCGGAATAAAGATATTCATTGAAGATGTATTATTATTGTTTGTAACAGGAAAAAAAGTAGAAACAACTGCTTTCTGAGGGAATAGGTGAGTTCTCTCCCTCCTTAAACAGAGGATACTAGACATAATTTGAATGTCTCCTAAATGTCTGGAAATCAACAGAATAAACGGATTCTTTCATAGAGGAATACCAGACAATAGTTAAGTGAATGAATTAAATTTACTTGTACCAACATGGATGAAAGAGAATGTTAAATAAGAAAAAAAAACTGTAAAAGGATACCATTTATGTAAAGATTTTAAACACAAATATATATTCTGTATTTTCATATATATAATTTATTTATATATAATATAAAGCTTATAAATATGCAAATGCAATAAAAGTATAAAACTTTCAGGGGAATGGAGGAGACAATAACATCAGAATGGTGGTAATATACAGGGAGGGAGAGGAAAGGGTTGGAGGATTTATTGAAAATAAGAGATCTGAAGCAAAAATAGCAAATGGTTAGTATCTTTTTAACCTCAGTGGTACTTACAGGGGTGTTTCTTATTTTCTGTACCTTTTTTATGCTTATAACTTTTCATAACTACAATCGTGATGGAATTAAGAATACAAACGAGGCAAAATACACAGTTGATTTTTCAAACCTATGAAGCTTCTCTCTTTAATCCATGAAATGCTTTTAATTTTAACCATGGTTTATGGAACTCTTTCCTAATCTTATTATAAGTTTCTCCACCTCCTTAAATAGAGGATACTAGACATAATTTAAACTTTTCTTAGTGGCTGAAAGTCTATATAATTTGAATCACTGAATTAAAGAATGAAAATGGACCTTAAAATTAACTAAATCAAGCAATACTTTTGATGTTTAATTCCTGCTATAACATTATTCATAGATGATAATCCAACCTCAAATAGGATACTTTCAGGGATACAAAACATTCCATTTTTGGGGGGGGGGGAATTCTGTGAGAAAGTGATCCTAATAAAATCTCCCTCCTTATAACCATCACACTCTGCTCTTAATTCTGCCTGTTAGGGCCATTACAGTACAAGTTTAAGTCCACATGAAATACCACCAAATATTTGAAGACATCACGTCACTCCTAGGTCCCCTTCTTTTCCCAGGTCAAACATGTCCATGTACTTCCTTTGAATGACATTGTTCATATCCTTGGCCAAGTTTTCTCTGAAATGCCCGTTTCTTAATGATTTATAGACGTTCTTCACATATTATGGATACTAACTCTGTTACATATGCTGATAATATTTTCTCCCAGAAGGTCAATTATCTTCTAATGTTGCTTACAGTGATTTCTGCCATATGGATCTTACTTTAATTTTTTTATATAGTCACATATGTCAGGTTTTTCTTTCATGGCTTCTGGGTTTTGTATCTTAATAAGATATTAATATAGTTCTACATTATGTTCTGATTCAAGTATATTTTTTGTTCTATTTTTCACATTATTTTTTTAAGGCTGGATTCGTTCACTCAACATGTTTTTGAGATTCATCCATGTTGTTGCATGTATCTCTTTTTTTAGTTTTAGCTTTCATATTTATGTCTATGATCCATCTTGAATTAATTTTTGTGTATGACAAGAGGTCAAGGTTTATTTTAGATGTAATTTTTTTAAAGAAGTCTCCCATTTCTTGCACTGATTCTGCTTAACTGGAGACCATTTGCTACAATTGCCCAACATGATTTTCCTTTTTTTTTTTTTTTTTTAGCTGCGCGCTTACAGGAATTGCGGATCTTAGTTCCTAGTTCCCCAACCAAGGATTGAACCCGTGCCCTCAGGAGTGAAAGCGCAGAGTCCTAATCACTGGACCACCAGGGAATTCCCCCCAACTTTTCTTTTTTTTTTTTTTAAATTTATTTATTTATGGCTGTGTTGGGTCTTCATTTCTGTGTGAGGGCTTTCTCTAGTTGTGGCATGTGGGGGCCACTCTTCATCACGGTGCGCGGGCCTCTCACTGTCATGGCCTCTCTTGTTGCGGAGCACAGGCTCCAGACGCAGAGGCTCAGTAGTTGTGGCTCACAGGCCTAGTTGCTCTGCGGCATGTGGGATCTTCCCAGACCAGGGCTCGAACCCGTGTCTCCTGCATTAGCAGGCAGATTCTCAACCACTGCGCCACCGGGGAAGCCCCCCCCCCCAACTTTTCTTATTTCAAGTTGCCTAATCTTCTTATGTTAAGCTATTTCTTTTGCTTGCTCATTTTTATAAAAGAAGATCTATTTTGATTGATCATGATAATTGGAGGAGATCTCCTCAGCCACTGTGTAGGACACAGCTTGAATTCCACAATGGCTTACAACTCCCTCTTCCTATGCCTACTGGCATAGTAGGCAGCTGCAGGAGTCCTTGGTGGACAATCACTTTGAGTATCTAGTGACACCTGGGAGCAAATTTTGTGGCCAGCACTCCAGGCCTTGATGGAGTTTCCAAAGTCCTCCAATTTTTCCACTCCAACTACACCTCCCTCCTTCTAACAGTTCTAAGAGAGGTAAAATCAGAAATACTTTTCTCTAACTCTTGCTTGCTCAAGATTTTTCTCCCCTAGTCCTCATTCAACTGAAGATTTTCTTCTCCAGTTTCACTGTCCTGCGCTCATGAACTAGAGATCTGTGAGTTGGCTTCTAGAGTCCTCTTTCTGTTTAGAGCAATTACCTAATATTTGGTTGTGGGCAACGTTTGTAGTGTAAGTTGGCACCTCTCAGAATGTTGACATATACCCTGTTCCTATCACTGCTTTTCTTACTGTCAGAGAAAATGTATTTGGCCAGAGAGCTGCAGACTTGCCACTGCAGTACTGATAGGAATGAGCCTAGTTTGAACCTCTCTGTCAACACAGACA
Organism: Balaenoptera musculus; assembly: GCF_009873245.2. Classification (NCBI taxonomy): domain Eukaryota; kingdom Metazoa; phylum Chordata; class Mammalia; order Artiodactyla; family Balaenopteridae; genus Balaenoptera; species Balaenoptera musculus. Next base: position 36,065,288 of record NC_045795.1, read on the forward strand.
ATTCCATTGATCAACCAAGAGGTATTTATTAAGTGTCTAGCATTGTGGCTATAGTCTCTTCACTGTGTACTTTTCCTCTCTCTCTAATGAAGAGCATAAACAATACATAAGATATTGGAGATAAATGCTGGCTATTTCTGTTTCTTCATTATTCCATTCTTAAGCCATAATGTTATGGTTTCCTCCTTAAAGTGGGAAATATCTTAAAGTTGATATTAAGTGGTCCAAAGAGAACAATGATTTTGCACTAGAATCAAAAATAGGCTGAATTTCATAGTAGAATCTGGAAGGCTCCTCTTCCCTTTACTTTTAGGGACAAAATGCAGTGACTAGGACACAGATAAGAACTATGACTCATATCTGGTGAAATCACTCAGGTCAGCTCACCTGTTCAATCTGTCTGTACCATACCATCAGCACGTCCTCTAGCTGACGAACAGTTTCTGAATTGCTCGCTGCGAGTGTCACTTCTTCAAAGGTATGCAGTTTGGAAAAATCAACATTGCCTATCTTCTTTAACTGAACTGTTCCCTCAATACTTATTCTAGCACCTAGAAGGGAAAAAATAATATTGACAAGAGGTGTTTAATGTCAATGTGTTAAATACCAATGTGTGGTTTCAAGTTGTAATTACTAAAATGTTAGAGATCTAACACTTTATAGAAATATAATTCTAGTTGATCATTAGATTGTGACTATGATTTATTAATAAAATTGCATATTTTAACAATATGAAATAATATAATTTATATTTTAAAAAGAGTTCATAATAATGTATATATTTTTAAATATGGTAAAAATTTTCTCAAATAATATAGGAAGAGAATCCTCCTTCTACAATGGGAGATATAAAAGAAAATGTATCTTACGCCTTCAGAGATCCATGGAAAGAGAAGTTCTAATGATTTGATATCTTATCTCTAGGTCTCATAATTACTTTGATTAACATCTTCTTTTAAGATGGAAATGTTTTCTCTAATGCTTATTTTTAATAACATATCTTATAGTTAATTTGCTCATTTGTAGTAACTGATTAAACATTAAATATTATACTTACCATCTAAAAATGAAAGGTATCTGTTGATGGTTTCAGTGAAAATGTGTTTTTCAGATTCTCCTTGCTGGGACTGGTTTAAAGCACCCCAATTATTTGTCGCAAGAATAGCTGGTAGAAATATATTTGCCAGCATATTCCTAATCCCAACTAGGAGTCCTTCTGATACATCCAGAAAAGTAAATAGCACTTCCTAAAAGGGTAGTGTTCAAATGTTATTTTACATGCTGATCCCATTAAAGAACTGAAAATCATAACCTATTTTACATTACAATAAGTATAGACAATATATCTTATAAACTATTAGGAAAACTTAAGTGGTGAATATTAAGGTTCTAAAATCAACAAACTTTTATTCTGCCTGCATTTAACCATTCACATACTTGCTCATCAAGTAAACACTTTCCCTGGTGCTTTAATTTCTGCATAGGGAAGGAGATATGGCCTGGAGTCCATACAATGTGAGGGAAAAGAAACTGAGCCTCCTACATAAAGAAAGTTCTAGGTGGACAGTTGCCCTGTCCATGAAAAGGGGACGAGAAAAACTCTGTCACCTGAGGTAAAAAGCAATGAAACTAGCCCTCTGCCCAGAAATTTGGATGGAAAAAACATTGGTCAAAGGGTACAAACTTCCAGTTATAAGATGAATAAGTTCTGGGATCTAACGTACAGCATGGTGACTGTAGTTAACGATACTGTATTGTATACTTAAAAGTTGCCAAAGGAGTAGATCTTAAATGTCATTACCAAAAACGAAAAAAAAAGGTAATTATGTGAGGCAATGGAGGTGTTAGCTAATGCTATGGTGGTAATCATTGCACAATGTGTTAAATCAATTCTTTGTATACCTTAAACTTACATAATGTTATATGTCAATTATATCTCAATAAAGCTGGCAAAAATGCTTAAGCATATATTTGAAAAAAATGTAAACATACTTCATGAATATTTTTAGTATTTATAGGGACATCATTGCGACAGCGAACAAAAACTACACACACTCCTTTTAGTTTCTCTGGGGCTGCGTTGTCTATATACAATCTCATCATTTTTGCCCCCTTGCTTGCTCCAGCAATAGTTCGACCACATTCTGAAAACAAAAGTCAAGAACTTAGCATACGATCACACGACTGATCAAATGTGATAAATTACTGTGGATCTTACACCCTTGTTCCTTGCTTTACTTTAAGAAGTTTTCAATATCATTATGGAATAAAATTTTTTGTCTACAAAAAGATGTAATTGCAAATCTTAAATTGCAGCCTCCTTGGGTGCCTTTCACTGAGTTCTGCACTTTGCTCCTTTTGGCCTGGCCTCAGGCAGGACTTTCATGCAAACCCTTCTCTTATCCCATTCTCAACCCTTTGCCTCCTTAATCCTTGCTAATCTTTCGTATCTCAGCCAAAATGCCACCTCTCAGGTAAACTTTCACTGACTCCCCCAAGAAGATCCTGTCCCCCACTAAATACACTCATAGCACCCAACTTATATTAAATCCTTCCTTGAATTAATATCAATGAAAATGTATCATTAGAAATCTTTCTTCGATGTTTAAAAACTATTAAAAACATGAGAATTCTGTTAGATAGCTGGCTGCAATATTTTTTTTCTTTATTTTAAAAAAAAATTTTTTTGGCTGCGTCGGGTCTTAGTTGCGGCACACAGGATCTTCGTTGAGGCACGTGGGATCTTTTCTTTGCGGCGTGTGGGCTTCTCCCTAGTTGTGGTCTGAGGGTTTTCTCTCTCTAGTTGTGGCATGCGGGCTCCAGAGCACGTGGGCTCTGTAGTTTGCAGCACGCAGGCTCTCTCACTGAGGCATGTGAGCTCAGTGGTTGTGGCATGTGGGCTTAGTTGTGGGATCTTAGTTCCCCCACCAGGGATCGAACCCGCATTCCCTGCATTGGAAGGTGGGCTCTTTACCACTGGTACCACCAGGGAAGTCCCTGGTTGCAATATTAATAAGCAAAAAATCAACAGTCTTCCTGTTCACAACCATAACCAATTTGAAATATGATCTAAGAAAATTTTACATCCCTATCACAAAACCATAAACATCTTTTGTCTGCCCAGCCCTCCTTCCTTTGGGTTTGGGGAATTTCTCCCATCCCGTGATTCTGGAGGACACCAGTCTCAGAGCCCTGCAGGGGTACACATGTGAAAACTATAGTAATTAGACTCTCTGCAAGACTGTAAATCTTGAATGCAGAGACACAAAGATAAAAAGGGATCTGAGCAAGGTCAATCTACTGATGAATCCAAAGAAACTGCCCTGAAATCCATGGAAATGCTCTATTCCTATTTTTCCCAAGGCCTGATTGTTCAGTTAGTTCTAAATTTTGTGAACTACCCCAATGTTTTAATTTTTTTGCTTACCTAAGCCAGAGTCTGCATCTTGCTTGCAGCCAAAGAACCCTGAGACATGATATGCAGCAATGTAGAGCTCAAATGCTCATTCATGGAGGTTGGCAGAATTACCTTTACCCTTAATATTCTCCCTTTTTTCCTTGAAAAGTGAACCTGAATTTGTTCCATTTAGCAATCTGTACATTCTTAGGGAGACAACTGCTTTCTCAGCCTCCCTAGCCCCTTGGGTAGTCACGTGACATAAGAAGCTTGGGCTTTCCTGATAAAGGGGAGAGGTGTGACTAGTAGGTCCCTTTCCTACATGATGAAAACCTGTACATAATGTCTAGAGCTTCATCTTGCAACCATGTGGAACAAATATGAACACAAAGCAATGTGTTAAGAATGGCAGAATAGGGGACTTGCCTGGTGGCACAGTGGTTAAGAATCCATCTGCCAATGCAGGGGACACCGGTTCGATCCCTGGTCTGGGAAGATCCCACATGCCGTGGAGCAAATAAGCCATGTGCCACATATACTGAGCCTGCGCTCTAGAGCCGGTGCTCTAAAGCAAGAGAAGCCACCGCAGTGAGAAGCCCGTGCACCACAACAAAAAGTAGCTCATGCTCGCGGCAACTAGAGAAAAGCCCGCACACAGCAACAAAGACCCAATGCAGCCAAATAAATAAATTAATTGAATTAAAAAAAAAAAAGAATGGCAGAACAGAAATAAAATAAGAATCTGGGTTTCTGATGGCGTTACTGAGCACTTGAACCACTGCTAGCCACTGCCTACCCAGTTATGAGAGAAAAATAGACTCCTTATTTGTTTAAGCTACTATTAGGATTTCCATTACTCACAGCTGAACATATTCCTGGCTTCTAAAAATCCAAATGCAGCTACACTATAGAATACTATACAGCATCTTTTAAATTAGATAAATCTACATTTAATAACATAAAAAATGTCTAGGTTATACTGTCAAGTCCAAAAAGTAAGTCAAGAATAAAACATGTTATATGATCATATTTTTAAAATGATAATAAGTGTCTACATGTTAGCACATGCATATAAGAAAGACATGTAGAGGAATACTTACCAAGCTGATAAATGTATTATTTTTGGAAATAGCAAAAATAATAATTAAAAGTGTGTCTACCCTTTCTTCTGGCAGTTCTCCTGAGAATTCTTCCTAAAAAGTCTTCCTAATCCACGTAAAATTAGCTTCAATGATATTCATTGAGGCATTGTTTAAAGGAGAAAAAAGTTGTGAGCAACCTAAATTCTAATAATAAGTTTTGAACCTGATAGTTGTATCAGCCTAATGAAGTACAATGCAACTGTTTAAAATTTAATTGTGGAAATGTATCAGTGGCATGGAGAAGACAATATTATCAATTTTTAAAAGCTACCATAGAATAATATATAGAGTTGGATCCCATTTTTATAAAGCATCTATAAATTGGTTTTTATTAGTTCAATTAAACTGAAAAAAAAAAAAAAGGAAGCATATCTTGGGTGACATGGTCCCCAAACAGGAAATGCAATCTTTTTGAAAATAATTAAGAGAAGGCTGAACTAACTCTCATGGCTACTGAGTTCCTTTTTCTTTCTGAGACTGGACTATAATCTTGGAGGACAAGACTTTTTTTAGGGAGTGAGGCAAAGTTTACATGGCACTTGCCCTGAGCCCAGCATACACCATGGTCCTCCCAATCCCATGAAGTGAGTTCCATCACTGTTCCCATTTTACAGATGAGAAAACCAAGGCCTGGAGAGGTGAAATAACTTTCCCAGTGTGACCCAGCGAGTAAAGAGTGGAACTTGTCTTCACCACCTCACTTCTGACCCTCTCCAGAACCGACCTTTAAACCAGTGTGTCAAACAGTGTCTATCTGTGATTCCCTCCTCCCTGCAGGCCCAGGGGTCTGCACACCATCAATGGAGGATGTGATAAGCTCTGCATTTTAAGAAAACAACATCTGGTCTGGGATACTCTCACCCATATACCAGGACACACAGGATAACCTGTGTAGAAGAAATGGAAAGTTTCACACTGTTGACACTGACTTGAAATCCACCCTGAGCTCCAAAGTTTGGACCAAGGCTATTTAGAAAGATAATTGTTAGGGCAGAGGGGTCTTAGAATCCAGCAGGGCACTGAGTATGGGGAAAGTGGCTTCCTTCTCAGTCCCACCTTGGCCCCTTACACTCTCATCCAGTATCCGCCTACTCCCCATCAAGCTTTGCCTCCTCAGGACCCACAGGGCTGGTGGTCTGAGTAACAAGGCATAGGCATAGGCGCTGTCTGGAGGAACAAGTCATTGGGCTGCTGAAGTTTGCAGTGACCAGCACGATCCCAGGAGGGGCAGCAGTTTGTAGTTACTTGGTCACTCTTCCAGCTGAAGAATGCACGTCCCCCTTCTCATCTGTCTTGTACTTTCATAAATTTTGACAAAGAACGACCCAAAGCACCAGAGTGGGTACAAGGTCAGCAAACCACAAAGCATTCCCAGCCTCCAGCACATTTGGAAAAAGTGAGATGCTACTTGTGAGCCATAAAAGAGGTGATTACTTTCCTGGTTAAAGGCAGCAAGAATGCCGTAGGCTGTGGAAAGGTGGAGGCACAGAGAGCCTATCTCAAACTTACCTTGTCATCCAGAAGCATCTTGGGGAGCTCTGTCTGTCTGGTGTTGTAATCTTGGCACAAAAGGAATATTCTTACTAGCTCTACATTCTTGTTTTGGCCCAATATGTTTGAAAATGACACTTTTTTTTTTTTTTCTGCTGAAAGCTTGAGAGTTTCATTATTATTATTTATACTATACTCTTCCAAAGAAGGTTTGAGGCAATATACAATAACAATAAATGCTATGGACTGAATGTGTCCCCCCAAATATATATATGTATAGCAATATATATATATATATACTGCAAAATAGGATCCAACTCTACATATTATATATGCAACTCTGGATGTCAAGGAGTCAATGAACTGTGAATATGTCTTAGACTTGCAGCAATACTTATAATTTGGGTTGTTAAAAACATCTAAATTAGTGATCAGAAGATAAAACTAGCAGAAGATAAAACTATATACATAGTGGTATATATACTGTGTGTATATATATGTACATACCTCATACATACTGTACATATACATATCAAAATACATAGAGAGAGGGAAATACACACACACACACACACACACACACATATATATATATACCAAAGAAGTTACAGAAGGATACTCATCAAGGAGTTAACTTGATTATTCCAAGTGAGTGGGAATCTGGGTGGTAGTTTTAATTTTCTTCTATTGTAGATATTTCTCCACCTTTCTATATTTTCAGCTATTGTTTAATTCGTAATGAATTATGAAAATTTGGACCTTACAGTAATGTCCCAGCATAGAATTGTGAGAGACAGAAGATCAATAGAGCAGACATAGTCACTAATCATGAATCTACATATTTTGTTGGTGAAGAAAGACTATATATATTAACCATTAAATGAAACAAGAAGAACATGATCAAGTGGTGTATTTACAATGCAAACTTTAAGAGACAGGCATTTGGAAGATAGTGATGGATGTGGTTTGGAACACGCTGGGAAGGCTCTGAAGTAAAGAGAATGCCTGAGGCAATCCGGAGGAGGGGTAGGGATTGGCTGGGTGGAGACATTATTGGGTGAGAAAAGGGCAACGGAAATGACTGGTGTGGACAGACAACCATGAAGACTGGCTTAGAGAGAGCAGCAAGTTCATGTTTGGCAGAATAGGAGATCAGACTAAATAAGTACTGTGTGTCCAGGTTATGACAGTCCTTAGTGGAATAAATGAAGAGTTGGACTCAATCCAACAGCAGGACAATGAAAGATTTACTTGGCAGGACTAAGTAGTATGGATTTCAGAGAGGAAATCTGGTAACAGAGAGATCTGGTTTCAATCTGGAATACTGGGGCAGGCAATGAGATAGGAGCCTAGCTTAAAGGCAGCAGAGGAGGAAAGCAAGAAAGAACCAACAGAGGGGACACGGTAAAATCAACAAGATTTATAAGATAAGTAGTCTAAAACCAAAGGATGATCCGTGTACCTAGTTATTAAGACAAAAGTTTAATGACCTGGTAAAGTATCAGTTCTTTTTGGAATAACGTGAAAAGTAGGGAAAGCCAGATATTCCACTGCCAGCTGCAGCAAACACAAGATGCTGACCCAGGACCACAGGGAGTGACTGCTGTGCTTTCGCGTGGTTTCATGACTATTTCTAGTCATCTGACAACACGTGTACAAAATGGCTCTGCCTGTTTCAAGGAAAAGGCAATTAAATTCTAGTGAAAATGTGTATTCCCAGGAGAGGTCAATGACTTCTATAAGGATGCTTTCTTCTTCAATCATTATAGCAATCTTGTAATCTCCTGGTAAATTTTCTTTATAAATATAGGATCGTCTATGTATAAGAGAAAAGATATGCTGCACTTTAACATTCATTCATGAATAGCTGGCATGTTACCATTGCAAAACATCCTTACCAAGACCAGGTACATCTCCTTCCTGGTACAAAAACTTCAATGTCTTACAACCATCTTTCATAAAAAAAAGAGTAAATGCTTCCAGCTGTTAAACAAAAGAGAAAATGATAATCAATAAAATGACTAAGAAACTATAATAAAATGAACCAAGCCCTGTGCTAGGCATTTTACATACCTTAGTCCTCATAGTTTTGTAATAAAGAAAATGAGGCTAAAAGAGTTTTATTCAAGGTACACAGAAGCAGGTACATCAGAGGCAGGATTAGAATCCGAACTAATTTAACTCCAAAATTATCATGGATATAGGGTGAATTCTATTTCCAAACCTACATTACTGATCTACATATATAAGTGGGCCTCCACTTACCTAACCCTGCCTCACAGCATCTATAGGGGTAAATAGGTGAGTCCAGCTGGAGGTAAACATAAGAATTATTAAGAGAAACTACTCTTTTTTTTTTGGTTGCACTGGGTGTCTTGCAGGATCTTAGTTCCTGACCAGGGATTGAACCTGCGCCCTTGGCAGTGAAAGCACGGAGTCCTAACTACTGGACCGCCAGGGAATTCCAAGAGAAACTATTCTTAAAAGTTGATTTGTGGAACAGTGAAATTTGCCTTATTAACTACTGTTTGTTTGACCAGTTATTTGAGTAATTATATATTCAGCAATTATAATTTGACCTATATTGTAGCCAAACTAATATAAAAACAAATTAATATAATGTCTTCCATATTTATGAGCATGAATTTAATTACTTATGAGTCAGTATAATTATCTTAGTAAGTAGATATCTAGGTCACATAAACAAAAACTCTCACACATCATTAGGGAAACACAAGTTTACTGACCTCCCTTCACCTAGTCCCACTGATTTCATACATAAGTGTCTCTCTTGGGCAGTGGGTTTCTCTTCACTTACTGACCAATTCCTGTAGGAAGTATCTCAGGTCTGGCAAAGCCTCTCACCCTTGGACAATGGTTCTCAAACTTTTGTGTGGCATCAGAGAAGCACTAGGGGACGTCTTAAGAATACAGAATGCTGGCCTGAGGATTTGCATTTCTAAAAGGTTCCAGGCGATGCTGCTGGTGTCCTGGACCACGTTTGGGAACCACCACCCCGGAGATGAAATGGAGCCACGGAGATGTGCAAAATTCTAGCCCTTCATCTTCTACTCTCCATCTCACATGTAAACTTGGCTCTCTTGCATAATTACTACCTAAAAGGTACAGAAGCTGTCAGCATAGCTATTCTTGCCCAGTTCCACACTTTCATGCTGTATGTGACTTCTATGACCCATCAGCTTTGAATGCATCCAAACTCTCAAAAGTAGACCACATGACTGTGATTAAAAAAAATCTCAATATCAAGCGTAATGAATTCTTGTTTATTAGACATGTTGTACTCCTGAGGCCAGCAGAGTGAAAACCGTCATGGGCCGTAATCATGACTGCAGTTAAAAATTCACTTATAATACGTAATATTTTACAAATACTTCATCTGAGCTTCACCACAACCTTGCACTAGGTAAGGCGGCATTATTATGCCCCTCTTGCAGAAAAGAAAATTAAAGCTAAAAAGAATTTGAGGGGACTTCCCTGGTGGCACAGTGGTTAAGAATCTGCCTGCCAATGCAGGGGACACGGGTTCGAGCCCTGGTCCAGGAAGACCCCACATGCCATGGAGCAACTAAGCCCGTGCGCCACAACTATTGAGCCTGTGCTCTAGAGCCCGCGAGCCACAACCACTGAGCCCACGTGCCACAACTACTGAAGTCCGCATGCCTAGAGCCTGTGTTCCGCAACAAGAGAAGCCACTGCAATGAGAAGCCCGCGCACCACAACGAAGAGTAACCCACGCTCGCCGCAACTAGAGAAAGTCCACGCAGCAACGAAGACCCAATGCAGCCAAAAATAAATAAATAAATAAATAAATAAATAAATAAAAAAGAATTTGAGGACTTCCCTGGTGGTCCAGTGGTTAAGACTCTGCGCTTCCACTGCAGGGGGCACAGGTTCGATCCCTGGTCAGGGAACTAAGATCCCATGTGCTGTGCAGCCCAGCCAAAATAATAATAATAATAATAAATTAAAAATAAATAAAAATAAAAAGAATTTGAGTGAAGGACCCAAAGACACATAACCACAAGTGCAGAACCTGGAACTCCAGATCTGCTCTCTTTCCACAGAACTGTGCTGCTGCTGTCTTGACTCTGGAAAACACTAAGCCAGGAAAGTAATGTCTGTGACTATCATGAGCAGCGCTGAATGAAAGTAGCAGGAACACACGAAGTAGCAAAGGCTTGAATGCCAATGCCGCAGAAACCTCTGTATTGGTTAGGGTCCTGGCAAGCAAAGGAGTCATAACAAAGAGGTTCTGAAGAAACCTTATAATAAAGAGGCTACTTCCAGAGGCCAGAGCAGGGTGAGGGAAGCTGTGGCACTAGCAGCAATACAGGACTAGCAACAGAGGAAAACCAGTACCACCTCAAGGCCTGGAAGGGAGGGCGCTGGGGGGAATGGGGTAGCGGGAAGCAGGCTGAGAGCTGGAGCTGGGGGAAAGGGACTGCTCGGGAGGACACTGGCAGAAACGTGGCCAAGTGGGGAGGGATCAGGCTTCTTTCTCTTCCGCCCGCCAATCTCCTGCTGGTGGCTCCCAGAAGCCGAGCCACGTGAAAACCAGAGGATGAGAGAGCCCATGTGGTAGATTCAGGAGAGGTCAGCCTTCCAGGCCACAGAGCAGGGTGGAGCACAGTTGGGAATGGATCTGAAGGCAAACAAAATAACCACCACATCTTCCGTTGTCTACCCTTTTGCGGAGCCCTTAACGAACTGTTTTCACTCTGGATTGTCCAACAGGCCTCACATAAAAGAAAAACTTTTCCGTACACCCAGTTACCTAAACAACCACAACAAAACATACCACCCCTTGCTCCAACTTCTTACTCACCCATCCATTAATCGTGATGCCAATTTACTACATGTTCTTGCTTTGTCCATGTAATCAAATGAGCACTCTAATCTCTCCCAGATTTTGACACTGGTTTCCATCCTAGATGTACTTACTATCTTCCCTCCACTGTGGCTTTGCAATTCACCAGCAACTCTTAAGGAAACACCTTTCCTGGCTTGATTCTTCCCTTAATCCTTGATTTCCCATTCCTTGCAGCCTAAGCAGTGTCTGGCCTGGTCCATGACAGCCTTAAAGGAAGAAGCTAACCACAAAGACCCAAAGTCCAAGACACGCCCCCAGGAATGACAAGTGGAAGGGTTTGCAGGCATTGGGCACTCCCACTTCCTGGTCAGCATGCTAGCCAGTGAGAGAGACTTCCTCCAAGTAGAGAATGCCAGCCCAGAAAACCAGGTGGCAAATACTTAAGGGTGATAATACCACCTCTGTAGATACCCATCTCCCCAACTTAGTCCTAGCAGCAGTCTTCCTCTGAAGGCACTGCCCAGTCCCCACGTCTATGCCTAAATCTTTTGCAGAGCTAGTGGGATTCCAATTGTGAAGTTAGCCAAATATGTGGCCTTGAAATTTTCAGGTGCAACAACGTTGATTACCTATATGGTTTCTTCCCTAACCAAGCACAGGAATGGTCCTGGGGACAGGCCTGAAGCCTGGGCCTACTGAGAATCACATTTTTTAGAAATTGGCCTTCCCTTCATCTCTTGGTCATCTGCTCAGTGATGTGTGCAAGGTTGTTTTGCATCACTTTCTTCTACCTAGAGAACAGGCAGACACATAACCAGAGGTACCAGAGGAGCCAAAATAGTAGAGAAGAGAGGCCAGGAGAGATGAAAACAAATGAAAGAACAATACAAACAAACAAAAACAATTTGAGAGTGGCAAAGAGAATCCTGTTGCCATTGGGTGGTATCATCCATAGCCAGGACAGGTTACAGAATTTGTGAGGCCCAGTGAAAAATGAAAATTCAGAACCACTTCTTTAGAAATTATTAATAATTTTAAGATGGCAAAAGGAGATCATTTATCCAAGGGCAGGGCCCTTCAGCACAAGGGCCTACTCAACTAATACCCCGCATGCCCGTGAAGCCATCCTTAGCCACACACACATTCCCACGGGGAACTTTGGTGACCTGGGAAACCATCCTACTTCCAGTTGCTTGCTGTGGCACCTCTTGTTTTATGTACACATCTCCAAGTTTGTCTATCCTTTGCCATTACAATAGCTCAGAGCTATTGATCTCTCCGCATCAATCACATGCCCATGTCACTGTAACACACTAAGGGAACAAGAAAATGATCAATCCCATTCAACTGTCAGGGGCCTGCCAGTTCTAAAGCTTTATAAGGGTCCTGGAAGAAATGAAGGGCAGACAACTTCCAGAACTTGGCAACATACTGCATCAAGCAAGGGAGAGGCTCTTTTAGGAAACATTCCACAGACTCTTCGCTCCTAGAGCAAGCTAAAGAGTTTTGCCCAAGTTCACTGGGCAAGAACAGGGAGTATGGACCCTGATAATGGCAACCTCACCACAGTGCCGCCCCCAATGCAACTCTCTCACCCTTGCATTCAGTGGGACAATCGGCTCACCACCAGCATGTACCTGCTCACTGGTCTTGTAGAAGCTCCAGCCCAGGTCACTCCTAGACTTGATAAAAAGCTGAAGCAGCTAAGAGTAATTTTGTTGAAACTTTAGAACCTGAGCTATAAGGAAGCTATGACAGTGCTTCCAGGAGCTGCTATGAGAGTCACAGTTTATCCTATATTACTATAATTAAGGTGACCATATAAATTCATCATCCAAAACTGGGACCCTTTTAGGAGAGAAAGGAGGAACTGTTAATAATTATGCTAGAAAAGTAGGCATAATCCAGGGCTGTCCCTGGCACGCAGAGACACATGGTAATCACCTCGTTGTTTTCGACTATATTCATGCAGTAGTCACTGTACCCTAGCTCTATTTCTGCAGTTTGTTTTTCGACCCAAATGATTTGCACGTGTAGTTTATATAACCTGTACTTTTAAAATATCACTCTACCTGTGCTTGACTATCCCTCTAACTTCTGACGCCATTTTGAGTTAGAATCTTAGCTCAATTCTAGTTGCCAACTCTTTTTTTCCCTTCCTCCACAATAGTAGGCCAAACTAGAAATATCATCCAATTGGCTATTAACTATGTAAAATAAAGCTTCTTCTCTATTCAGTTAAAACCGTCTCTTCTAATGCTTTGTTGCTCACAACGATTCAAGTTTCTTCAACCAATCACTTCTCAAAGAGTAATTAAAAAATAATAATAAGACTTAAACTTACAGATGGGCATCCAAATTAATTCTTCAACAGTTGTTATGTCCAGGCCAAGCTTTTCTGATAGAATTTCAAATATATATTTGTATGAAGGGTCAATTTTCATTTTTCGGTTTTCTCTTGCATCTCTAAATCTTGCCTAAAGAATGAAAACCATGTGTAAAAATTGTAATTATGAAGAAAAATCACCAAAATATTTCATTTCAGATAAAAGTGACACTTAATAAAAATGGTATTATAAGCAAAACCTGTCTCTCTTTTAATGTTTCCTGTAGATTTGAAAAGCCACTCATACTTCGGAGATATTTGGATGATCTGCGGGAAGACTGAGAGAGCACATCAGAAGGCATTGATTGAACCATTCGGGGCGCAGGCCTAGGTCGAACCTTTCTCGGATCCGGGTCATCTTCGTCTGGCATAACTATCCTTTCATCAGAAGGAATGAGATTCATATAATCACTTAAAGAGGAAGTAGGACCTTTTTCGGAAAGAGAGACAGTATCTTCTTCAGATGCCTCTTCTGGGAGGGGCGGGGCCTCTTCACTGGAAGGAGGAAGACCCTCTTCTTCCGGAGGCGGGGGAGCCTCATCTCCTGGATCCGGAGGGGCAACATCTTCTGAGCTAGGAGGTGCTGCCTCTCCCGAAGAGGGCGGGGCTTCTTCTTCCGGAGGGGGTGGGTCACCTTCTTCAGCGCTCATGTTATCCACTCCTTCCACCTGCAGAGCACCTTAAAACTTCAAAACCTAGGATTATAAAATTTTTTTTTAAAACTGTTCAATAAATTGAGTATGATGTATTAATTTATCCCTCCCATTGAAGCTAGACAGGTAGCAAAATTATCTGTTCCTCCCATACTGCATTATCTAAAGAAACTAAGTTTACAGGGCTAGAGAGAGAATTTTTTTTTTAAGTGGGACAGCACGTGCACACGCACACACACACACACACCCCCTACACCTACACACCTCTAGGGTCTTTTTCAAACTATAAGTGGTTTGAAACTTACTTACTATAAGTAACCACTGCAATTGATGGGAGGACACCTGTCCTCAGGTATGGAAAAAGGGCTGAAAAAAAGAGTGAGAGCGACTGTACTGAAGGACCAACTGGTGATCAACACCAGGATACTTATCCAAGAGATCAAGCAAAGAACTACATGGACTGAAATGTTCCTTGCTTGGGGGAACTCTGCTACTATACAATTCACCAATCAGACACTCAACTGTCCAGCCATCTCATCTATATGAGCATAACCAGGACCACCCAAAAAGCATAAAACATATTCTCGGAAGCCAAAATGAATATCCCAAGTCCAAACATAAAATTCATGCTAAAATGTGATTGTGACTATTTACTGAAGCAACGATATCATAAAAAGTATAAATCCAACCTACCCAATCAGAAAAGCTCCAATTATAAAGGAGTGTGTAAGTTATCATGAGCACATAACAAGGAAAATTAGGGGGCACCAGCGGAATGGGACAAAACGTTACTTACAGAAAAAAAAATCATATTTAGGACAATAATCAAGCCTCCATCAAAATAAATAGGAGTTTGGGATATGGCTAAGATCCAGAAACCAGTATAACAGTAAATACCTGAAGAACAAAAGAACAAATTCCAAAGCAGATATTTCAAAAGAAGATGATAAAGAGGCTTTCTAGTGAGAAATTCTGAGGACACTGGTGCAGACCTGGCCTAAGTAAGATGGTGCTTTGTATGAAGGGACACCAGCAGCCCTCCATCAGACACAGAGATAGCCTGTAACCTGCACCTGACATCTGCCCTCGCCAGGTTTTCCAAAGGACCCATAAACAGCTGAAATTGTTTTCTTTGATATGCTAGGTTGGCCTATTCAAGAACAGAAAGACCCAAACTGACCTTTTAGTTGCCAGCTAACCAGTTTACCTACCCACACCCAAGATGTCAAACAAGGACCAATGTTCTCAAACTGTCTGAAGTATTTTTTTTTCCTCATCCCTCTCTCCTCTCTCTTTTATAAATCCTGGTTTTTGTCTTTGACTCTTGGCCACAATCTAATGTCTAGCTTTTTCACGCAAGAGTAAATTTGCTTGGATAGTAACTAATTAAACATCTCTTGAGTTATTACTGGACACAACAAAGATCTACAATACCCAGGAGTTGCGTGTGCATTACATTCTTACACTTGAAACTGGCCTAGAGGAGTTGGTTGTGCCATCTATAATAACTCAAGAACAGTTATGATGATACACATTAGTGAAGTCATATCAACTACCTGTCACTCTGCTCAAATTTATGCTTTTGAATTCTGCAAAACAATTTACTCCATTAAGAGAATCGTGCCTTCTCTCAAAGGATATCAACAGGCATTGTTGTCTGGTTTCTGAAACGAAAGCAAAATTTACTTTAATTTCAATAAATGGTGAAACACATGTACTGATTGAGCTCAGTAGGGCCGGAGAGCTTCTCCATAGGCAGTAAATGCTCTTTCTAGAGACACACAGTTATTTAAGCCAGTATAGAGCCACTATAATTTAAGCCATCAAGGAAAGATTAAAGTTGAATCATGACATTTTGTTTAAGAAATCAAGGAAGTATACAATAAATCTTAATGAGTTTTCCATCTAAAAATGACAACTATTTAAGTGTTGGCACAGATTCACAGATTAAATTTTCACAAAATGTTATTACCCAACACAATTAATTCCCTGGAGATTCAAGATAGTTAAGATTCATGGCACATAATTTCAGAACTAGAAAATAAACCTTGGAAATCACCTAGTTTAACTCTCCCTTTTTACTGATAATGAAACTAAGATCCAGAGAAGTCACAGATCTTATCCAACTACACACCCAATTGATCTTTCTAAACTTCAGATCATATCATATCACGGCCCTATTTAGTTTTGCCCCCTTGTTCACCTAGCTATTTGTAATCTTGCAATGAAAGGATACTAAAAGCTAAAAAAGCTTAAGGTAGTCCTGAATAACATCAGTTAGGTTAAACAAAATCTATGACTAAGGTCAGGCTGAATCGATAGGCTTAGAGAAGGAAAATTGAAAGCAAGTAAAAACGAATGGGAAAGAAGGAAAGAAAGCTGAAAATAAGACAAATAGAGTGTAAAGAGAAGAAAAAAAACCCCGAAATCCTCTCCCTCCGTTTCTGTGCCACAGTTGCCATCATTCAAAGTGGTGTGAGTAACTGAAACATGCCCAAGGGCATGACACTCACTCCTGGAGAAAGAAAACAAGACAAGATTCTTGTCCTCCAGCATTCACAGTCTCATTGGGGAGATAAAGTAATCTTTGCAAATCAACCAAGAGTGTAAAATTGTAGAGTTCTACCAGAAAAGGAAATTAGAAAAGGAAAAAATTAGTGTGGACAAAATAGACAAAGATGATTTCATGCAGGATTTGGACATAAGTTGGCCTTGAAGGATAAGAAGGATTCAATCAGAAGCGGAAAGAAAAAAATCTAGATAAAGAAGTAAAGAGGTAAAGCTACGAAAAATTATGAAGAGGTCAGAAGGGGAAGAATTTAGCTTGGAAAAAAAAGTGCTTAGAATTATGCAATATCATATTTATTCTTCCAAAAGACCACAAATAGCAAGGATTCAGAATCAGTTAAAATAAAGAACAAAATGTGGTTTTCATACAAACACAGATTCTTAATGTTAACATGTTAGGGAACAGGCTCAGTTCTACTCAGACCTTTTTTTCTAGCACTCCTAAGTCATGTTTGAAAATCTCCTAATCAAGAATTCCCCAAGTTTATAATAAAATACACTGAAAGAGGTCATTGTGAGTTACTCTGCTCCTATGGTAATCTAATAAACATAGTCTATAGCCTCAATTCAGGTAAACATATTTAAATATAACATACATATACTTTCCACCTCTATGTGTGCCTCCTTACCTCAGTTTCCTTGGGATTTATGTGAAGCTGTTTTAAGGGGGTGGTGGGGGGGAAACAGCATTTAATTTCTAAAACTTATTAGAATACTCCTCTCAGAATATATGTTTTATGTAAAGAGTTCAATTTGTGCTCTGTGAATTGAGTGCTGACATATATATATCAAGCTAAGGACAGGGTAAGCTCTTATTTTGTGAACATAAAGAGTCTTTATGGTCAGTAGTCTGTACACAACGGCAATACGGAAAATGATAACAAGGTATTAATTGCTATCATGACTGAGAAACAAGTAATTTCTAAATAATTTGTTACAGTTTACATTTTTAAAGTAAATCATATACCTCAGACTCTCAAAATAAATAAATTACTACTGCCATTTTGGGGAGATTTTGCTTAAGGAAGCTGTAGAATTCTTCCTCTGATGAAATCATTTGAGATGCTTTTCCTACATGGTTTTCAAATGTCAAATCATACTTGGCATGTAATGAACTCTAAATATAAAATGTCAGTTTACCACTCCCAAAGACTGGTGTAATTATTTAACTGTAACTTAGAAAATGTACACAGCTGTTTTATATAGAAGAATTCCTAAAAACTGTAGCAAAAATTTTAATAGATTACATAGTTGAAATGGAAAAAGTTTTAGTAAATATAAATTAGCTTACTATATATACACATTCACATGTTTGTATATATGCAACATGTTTGCAACAGCAAAAAGAAGCAAGAAAACAAATACACTTCCTGGAAACAACCAAAATGTTCCTTAATAAAGGATGCATTAATTATACCATAGTACTCTGTTCAATAAAGTTTTAATTTGACATTAGCAATAAAAATAATGAGGTAAAGCTATATATACAGATATAGAAACATCTCAATCACATATTGTTACATGGAGAAAAAAACCAAGGTAGTACTGTGCATTGTATATCAATTGTATAAATTTTTTAAAGTGTATGTAGGCATATACATGGTATTTCATCTATTCTAAGATGCACACTTTTAAGAAGGTTTAACTGGCAACCATTTTTCCTTTCCTCACATCTTTTTCCTTTATGCTGTTACATATAATATGTAGTTTTCATCTATGTAATTGCATAAAATTATAATCAGTAACAGTTTAGATTTAATAAAATGCATTAGAAGCTTTCCAGGAAAGATACACAATGAATTATGAACAATGATTACCTTGAGTAAAAAAGGCCAGATAAGAGAAGCAGAGGAAGAGCTGTACTTTTCAATTTGATAACTTTATGGTTTTTTAAAAATTATAATCATGTGCATATTTTACTTGTATAATATGTGTTTATATCATATACAATAACACACAATATGTGTTTATATTTTTCTCCTATATATCTTAGGACTTAAAATTTAGAACCTAAATTTCCCTCTGAATTTTAGAATTTAGCAAGATTACTTCGGCAACAAAGGGGCGGGCCTTTACTCCAAGTATTCACGCTTTGCTGGCCATAAGAGCACAGAGGGGATGCGGGATAAACACCTTTTCGTCTTCTCCTCCTCCTCCTCCTCCCCGTGTCCTCCCCAGACAACTTGCTGCCAAATACAATCATTTTATATTCCCACCACCCCTTCTCTTTAAGTTCAATTTTGGAGGTTCATTGGACGTCCACAAAATCATTCCTAGTCATTTCCAGGAGCAAGTTTCCATTTCAACCACACCCCTTTCTCTTGTGCCCATCTCTGTACCCCTATCCCTTCATGATGACTAAGGGGTCTCTGCGTGCTTGGCCGCTGGGACGACATACACAACCGAGAAGCCCCTCCAAAGCAAAGCGCACAAACGGAGGTGGGGGTGGGTGGGGGAGAGGGCAGACTGTTAAACACACACAGGGTGGTCAACATCAAGAAAAGGTGAATGAACAAAGGGCTGAAAGAGACTAGAAGGGAAAGAAACTTCTGGAAAAAACCACAGAGATGATGACATTTGACTTGGGTCTGAAGAGCTGTCAGGAGAGGACGGGAGAGGGGACTATCCTAGCAAGAAAGCAGGGAAAGGCTCAGCTTACTTAGGAGAAGTGGCAAATTTAGTGATGAGATTTTCGTGGTGTAGGGGAATGAGGAGGAGCGAGGGCAGAAGATTAGCCTGAATGGCTAGACCTTCTGTTTGTATTACTTTTGAATTCTTAAAAGGGGGAGCGGAGTGTGGAGTCTGTCAGACGTCCAGCGAAGAGACTGGGATTCACCAAGGGCAGGGGCTCGCTGCGGGTTGTAGTGGGGTGGGAACTGGACAGATTGGGGGCATTAGCGGGGAGCTGGGGGGCAGAGGGAGGCAAGTAGGCCGGACCTCAGCGGGGCGGGGAATCCGGCTCTGCGCGAGTCTCCGAGGCGCACTCACCCGCCGCTCAGCTCAGCCTGGCGGCCCCGAGCGTCCGCGCAGCCCCGGGAGCTGCTCCTGCTCGGTCTCCGCGGCCACCGAGGCTCGGCCGTTGGGAGTCCGAGGCCCGCTCGCTCCCCGGCGCCCCGCGCGGGCTCCGCCGGGCTCTGCTCCCTGCGGGGCGCGGGGGCGCGGGCTTTCCCCACCCCGTGCCGCCCCCCGCGCGCTCGCGGGCCAGGACAATCACCCCACGAGCCTGAGAAGTGAAACACTGTTTAGGGGCCCTTGGGCCGCCGCGGCAGGAGCAGCTGCCTAGAGCTGGAATATTTCAGGGGGTGGGGACTTGGGAGGATTCCAAGGTAGGCTTTGAGGGGATTGGTACGGAAATGCCTTGATATATAAAACAGCGTTTTCTATGACCTTTACGTTTTCTGAAGTTACTTCGTGTCTCACTAGAGAACATTAAATGTTTTCCTTTGAATTTGTTTGCTCAGAAACCTATGACTGGTAATATAGAGTAGAAAGACTGAAGAAAACTGACTACTTTTCAAAGTTTAACCCCCCTCGGCCCTTTCCAGTACATTTCTGCTTTTACCCCTGACGAGGCGTGATGGGTCTCCATTTTAATTAGGTGTTAAATATATATATATATATTCTGTGCTACCCAGTAACTCAATTAGTTCTGAAACTCAGATTGTGAACATGCTGTAGTCCTGGGTGTCCTCATTTATAAAATAAAATGCAGGAGATAAGATGATCTCTAAGTTCCCTTCTTGTTCCAAAAATCTATGACTCCATGATGTTTGGTTTCAAGCCTCATTGACTGAAAGATGATACTATGGACAGAAATGAAAACATCAAGACAACCCACTGGAAATGTCTAAATGTTGTAGGGAATGTACAATTAAAGTACACAGATTATCAATATTTGTTGTTATAATTGTCCTAACATAGCCACATGATCTTATTATCAAATAACAATTTAAGTAGCCAGCCATTCAAGTAAAATATATATAAAATATATATAAATATATATAAATATTGAGTAACTATCCACAGTTCATTCTATGAGCTTTTCTTTATGGCTGAAACAGCACACCTATACCCTGTTTACTTGTCCATCCTATTTAGTTTGAAAAAAAAAACACTGACAATAGAGACCTAGGCAACTAATAAAACAATGTTCGTTAAGGAAAATTAACTCTACCATAAAAGTATTTTAAACATACTCTGAGTAGATTTCCTAATCTTAATTTTACTAACATACAAAACAAAACAAAAAACAAAACAGGTATGTGCACCTTGCAGTGGGTTGAATTGTGTCCCCCTAAAATAAGTCCAAGTCTGTTGTTTCCTGCTACCTGTCTGTGAATGTGACGTTATTTGGAAATAGTGTCTTTGCAGGCAAACTTAAGGATCTCAAGGTGAGATCACCCTGGATCTACAGTGGGCCCTTAATCCTATGACTGGTGTCCTTAGAAGAGAAAGAGGAGAGAGATTTCAGACACAGGGAAGGAGGCCATGTGAAGACCCAGGCAGAGATTGGAGTTATGCTGCCACAAACCAAGGAACACATGGAGCCACCAAAAGATGGAAAAGGCAAGGAAGGATTCTTCCCTAGAGCCTTTAGAGAGAGTATAGTCCTGCCAACAACTTGATTTCACACTTCTAGCTTCCAGAATTGTGAGAGAATAAATTTTTGTTGTTTTAAGCCACCAAGTTTTTGATGATTTGTTACGTCAGCTCAAGGAAACTAATATCCCTTCTACCAAAAAGGAAACAGTTGTAAACTCTATTTGGAATTTGTGTCTTCTAAAATAGTGACTATTTAAACTATTCCTTCCCCACTATTGCTGTCTTTTCTTTTGTTTCTGTATGTGGTGCTTATTACTTTTAAGCTTTTAAAAAATATATTATATATATATATATATTTAAGAGATACAGAGAAGTATAAAGAATAATACAACTATCCATTTACCCAACATCCAGCTTAAGTTATGAAACAACGTCAAAACATTTAAATTCCCAGTATATCCCTCCCCTTTGGCTTTTTCCATTGTTGTTTAGAGCAAATCATGTTCTTGAATTTGGAGTTGTTTTTTCCCAGGTACTTCCTGATGCCATTACTGGATGTATATTTAGCCCTAAGCAATACATTATATTCTTGCAGAGTTTAAAACTTTTTAAAAAGTTGTATTGGTCATATGAATTCTTCTGCAACTTTTAATTATTTCATTTCTATTTGTGAGATTTATCAATGTTGGAATATGTTCCTCAGATTCATTCATTTTCACTTATGTATATTATTCCACTGTGAAAATAACACAATTTATTTTCTCACAGTTGGACATTTAGGTTTTATCAATTTTTTTTTTTCTATTCAAACTTTGTCTCTTATACTTAGAGTGTAGGCATAATAGTCCTCTGGATATGTACTTAGTAGGATGTACTGTCTTTAACTTTACTTAAATACTGTCAAATTATTTTCCAAAGTGTTTATAATAATTTAGGTTTCCACCAGCAAACACTGCTCCTCATTCATACCAACACTTGATACTGATACACTATGAATTAAAAAATTGTTGTCAGTCTGAAGGGTATGAAAGGAACCTCATTTTTATGTTAAATTGCATTTCCCTGTTTTCCAGTAAGTTAGAGCATTTTTTCATGTGCCTATTAGTTACTTGTGTTTCCTCTTTTGTAAACTGCCTATTTTTCTCTTTTGCCATTTTTTCTCCTGAGTTACCTTTTCCTCATTGATTTGTAAGGGTTTTTACATATTATGGATACTGATCCTCTGTTGGCTATGTGTGTTGCCCATACCTTCTCCCACTTTGTGGTTTGTCTTTTTACTTTTTTATGGTGTGTTTTAATTAAGATATTTTTTCTTTTATATTTTGTGCTTTTACGTCTCACTAAGAAATTCCTACCATGAATTCATAAAGATATTCTCTGATATCTTATTCTTTACATGTTTAAGCTTTGCCTTTTCACTTTTATATCTTTAATACACACTTGGACTTCTGTTTTTCTTTATGGTATGAAATGGAGAAATCTGCTTTTTTTTTTCCGTATAGATAAATGATGGCGTCCTAGCACCATTCATTGAAAAAGTCATCCTTTCTCCAATGATCTGCAGTACTAGCTCTGATCTAAATCAAGTTTTCATGTGTGTACATGTGTGTGATAGTTGTGTATTGCTGCACAATAAATTACCCCAAAACTTAGCAGCTAAAAACAACAAACATTTATTATCTCATAGTTTCTGTGGGTTAGGAATCTGGGAGTGGTCTAGCCGGGTAGTTCTGGCTCAAGGTTCTCACAAGATCAACTTGTTAAGGGGTCAGCTGGGGCAGCAGTCATCTCAAAGTTCTCCTAGGAGAGGACCCACTTCCAAACTCACTCATGTGGCTGTTGGCAAGCCTCAGATCCTCACTGGCTGTTGACAGGGGACATCAGTTCCTTGCTACATGAGTCTCTCCATATGTTGCTCACAACGTGGCAGCTTGCTTACCCTCTGAGTGAGAGATTGGAGAAAAAGAAAGTAAGAGAGAGATCCCAAGACAAGAATCACAGTCTTTACATTATCTAACTCAGAAGTGACATCCCATCACTTCTGCCATATTCTATTCCTTAGAAGTGAGTCACTAAGTCCATATTCAAGGGGCGAGGATAACACAAGAGCATAAATACCAGGAGGTGGGGATCATTGGGGCTATTTTAGAGCTGCTTGCCACAGTTCCCATTTATTGATCTATACCAGTGCCACTGCCACATTGTCTTACTGTCTTGGATGGGTAGGTTCCCCTACTTTTTTTCTTTTTTTTTTTTTTGGCCTTGCTGTGCAGTTTGCGGGATCTCAGCTCCCCAACCAGGGATTGAACCGGGGCCACAGCAGTGAAAGTGCCAAATTCTAACCACTAGACCACCAGGGAACTCCACTTATTTATTCTTCAAATGTGTCTTGTCTATTTGGGGCTCTAAAATCAGAATCTACAATCAGCTTATTCAGTTCATCGAAAAACCCATCAGGATTTTTATTGGAATTGCATTACATTAATGTATTAATTTGTAAATGAATCAGTATTTTATGATATTGAGTCTTCCTATCCATTTACATGGTTTATCTCATATATTCTGGGAAGTTCACCAGAGGGGTTAGAGGAAAAACACAGCTTGGGACGTCTTTTCAATAAAATGTTTCAGACAAATTTCTTTTGTCTGGGTTTCCTATGCAAAAATTCAGTGGTAATGCACAGTGTGTTGAGGGTTAGTGTATTGCCTCAATTCCTTGGTTTAGCAGCTTTAAGGTCTATCTCCATGTCCAAGTTCTGTAGCTGTAGTACATTGAGTTTTGACAAGATATCCCTCAATAAGTTAGCACCAGGTATGCACAAAATTTCTGTTGAAACTCTATGCTTCAGTTTGCACAGGAACTCTCTTCTTATAAGAACAGTATCCCTCTTCTTTTGGGGAACTGCTTTGCCCCCCGATTCCAAGCAGGTTGTTCTAATCCAGGCTGTCAATCACTGTGCCCTGACCACAGGAGTAAGCACAGGTCCTAGTCTAGGCCAACAGAGGCTCCTCCCTGGATTTTATCAAAATTGAGATTCAGGGAAGAGGTTCACTCTCTCTCTGGTGAGAGGCTGAGAGCTCCAGGTTTCTAGACTAGTGGAGCAGTTATGTCTGACAAAATGAAGCTGAAATGAAGAAAGAAGCTGAGATGAGAGATGGAGACATCTTGGTGGTGGCCAGGTGCCTGGTGCTAGATGCCTGGTGCCAGATGCCTCCCTGCCCTGCTTCAGTTTGATTGGGTGAGTCAACAAATTCCCATTTTGCCCAACTCCCTGAAACCCAAATTCCTGACATCCATCCATCTTTCTGCTAATTTATATAGACCATCCTATTCACTTAAAAACACTGTCAAATCTCATTCCTCATTCATTTATTAATATAAAGTCCTTTCCTAAATTATGTTTACAGTGATCATGATCATTTAGTCTTTCAACAACAGGAAGTATTTATTGAGAATCTACTATGTGCCCGTCATCAAAGAACACAGTGATGACTAAGTTTTCCAATGAACACAACTAAAATATGTGCCTTAGCAAAATTAACGTAAAACTCACTGTAAGTTAGGGACATTTAGGTAAGCAGTGAAACCATAACTTAAATCTCGTTTGATCCTCACCAAAATCCTGCAAGGAAGCTCAGAGAAGGTTCATTAATTACTCCAAGCTTCTAGAGCTAATAAACAGTGGAACCAAAGCTTGAACCTAGGTTTCTGGCTAAGTCAGAGTTGTTTTAATTATCCTGTGCTGCTTAAAGTGAGAAAATAGTTTTGGATCCTTATAATTGAAAAATTATAACTCCCAAATCTCTTTCCATCAGATTCGTATTTCCTACCATGTTGCAGCCCTGAGGTATGGGTGGTTACTGAACTTTAACAGCTAAACAGAAACAAGATTAGGTCATCAAGCAACAGAGAGAAACGCGCTTTCAAGCGGGCAGGTTTGGATTTTTTTTTTTTTAACCTCAAGGTGCCCTCCATCATACGCAAGGCACCTTGGGAATTGTAGTCTTGGGTGTAGAGCGCTGTGGCCGGAGGAGCTGACTCACTGGGACCCAATCAGCAGACAGCCAACTTGCTCTCCGCGCAGCAATTGGCTGGAATTCAGCGGCCGCCCACCCCGTGGTGCCGTCTCGCCGGCGCCGGTAAAGGGAGCTTCGTGGCCGGCAGAGTGAGGGTGGTTGCTGCGTTCCTGGGGACCTTCGTCCGCGATACAGCAGTGCGGCCATGGCAGAACCGCAGCCCGCGTCCGGCGGCCTTACCGACGAGGCCGCCCTCGGCTGCTGCTCCGACCCGGACCCCAGCACCAAGGTGGGCGCAGAACCTAATTCTCCAGAGTCGGGGCCCGCCCTGCGTGGCGCGACTGGGACCCCAGGAGGGAGCAGTCCCTCGGGCTCAGCCAGGCCTCGCTTGGGCTGGATGATTTCGAACCCCATCCTACCACCACTGCAGCTCCGCCCGCCTTGGGCGGATCGGAGTGGGCTGGGAAGAGGGCCAGTGGTGTCCAGTGGGGGATCTGGAGAGGGTCCGTTTCTTCAAGTTGTTTGAAAGACTGCGATCCTGCTTGCTTTAACTTGCTTGATTTGGGACGGTAACAGGAAACCATGGCTAACCCAGGGTCAGAGCCCTTGTCTGTGGGTGTGCGTGTTCCCCAGGTCAATGGAGGTGGCGGGTAAGAAAAGAAGTTTCTGAACTCCAGTCTACGTTCGAAGCTCTACGGGCCAGCTCCTCCCAGCCGGGATCATTTTTCTATAACTGTCCTGGCTCCGCGTTTAACTCCTCCAAACCAATCTGATAGCTCCTGACTTTAGCCGCGCCCAGAATTTCTCTTTGGGTTGGCCTTTCCGGTTGCTCACGGCCACACTTATGCCCTCCCTGTGCTCGGTGGCCCCAGGAGAGATGGCAGAATCATGGAGCTTAGATCCGAAGGGAATCTTGGAAATTCCTTCACTGACCCTCTCACTGCAGCTGAGACCCAGTAAGAGGAATGACCAGTTGCATATGAAGGCTCTCATCCCTCAGCTTGCTTAACATGTCTGTACTGAGAGTCACTGTAACTCACTCAGGTGTGGTGCCTCCGGGCGTTGTCAAGATCAGACAGGGCAGCCGCTCCGGGGGTTTACTCCAGTGTTCCAGTGTACTCATTGCTGTCAGAAAACGCCTTAGTATGTATTCATTTGACTGGGGAAGCTCTAAATTCCTTGAAGTTTGAGTATGTGCTTTGTACAGACCTCTAAGACCGGTCGGTGACTTTAGTCCCTCTTGCTCTTTGCCTTCAGGGTGAAGAGTCAGACACTTCTAATTGCTAAATCCTTTGACTAGCACCTGGTAGTACTTAGCTTAGGAAAAATGTTAGTCACTGCAAAATTAAGAGGGAAGAAGTAAATATATACATTTCCTCTCACACTTAATCTTATTTTTTATACTCTTAAATGTTAATACCTCGTTATTTCACATAATATAGATTGAGTTATTCAGTGTAAATTAACTTCCCAGGTAACTGGGCATTTTATGTACTGGACTATTAAAAAAAAAAGATTTCAAGGAGAGCTTGATAAAATTGATTGAGTACAATTCTTTGCATTCTTAATTTACACCTTTTTTTTTTTTGGCTGCGTTGTTGCACGCGGGCTTTCTCTTGTTGCCGAGAGTGGGGGCTACTCTTTGTTGCGGTGCACGGGCTTCTCATTGCAGTGGCTTCTCTTGTTGCGGAGCACGGGCTGTAGGCGTGTGAGCTTCAGTAGTTGTGGCTCGCAAGCTCAGTAGTTGTGGCTCGCCAGCTCTAGAGCAGAGGCTCAGTAGTTGTGACTCACGGGCTTAGTTGCTCTGCGGCATGTGGGATCTTCCGGACCAGGGCTTGAACCCGTGTTCCCTGTATTGGCAGGCGGATTCTTAACCACTGTGCCACCAGGGAAGTCCTACACACTCTTAATTTATGTCAATTTCTCTTGATTTGAAGGTTTTTTTTTTTTTTGGCCACGCCATGTGGCATGCATGATCTTAGTTCCCTGACCAGGGATCAAACCTGCGCCCCTGCATTGAGAGCACGGAGTCTTAACCACTGGACCGCCAGGGAAGTCCCAGTAATCATTTTTTGAGATTAGTCGTTTTGCACCCTAGAAGCACCATATGGGGGACATAAAATGGAGTATGTAATAGCAGCTGGTATATATTGAGTGTGCCAGGCCCCGGTTTGTTATTTTAAGTACATTACTTAATTTAATCCTCACAACAACCCTGTGAGGAAGGCATAATTATCTCCATTTTATATATAAGTAGACAATGGCATAGAGGTGTTGAGTAATTTGCCTAGCGAGGAGCCCACACTCCCTATTGTGCTTCTAGAGTACTGACTACAGCAGTAATTTTGGAACTTGACATGAAGGAAAATAGAAAACCTAACTGAATTAATTCAGTCTGATCACTGATCATCTGCTATATGTAAAGAGCATGGTAGGTACCTTGGGGGACATTCAGATGAACAAGATGAAGTTCCTCCCTTCACCAAACATACACCAACTCTAACATAAGATGGAACTGGGATTATGTGCTTTTGAAATTATAAAGCACTGTGGGAGCGCAGAAAGTAGAGATTTTCAAAGGTGGCATCTGTGGTATGATGTATACACAGGGTATTTGGAGGCTGAAGACCTACGTTTGAATCCCCAATTCTGTCATTGGCTATAGTGATCTTAGCGGGGTGTAAACAAAGCTGCTATAAGGATAAAATGTATCTATGATCTCTGAACTATGAAAAGCGATACAATTCAAGGTTGTATTTCAACTGTGGATATCAGGGAATGCGTCAAGCAGAAGGTGGGGGTGAGTCTAGGCCTTGAAAGATGGATGGGGTCCCGACATTACATGGGAGATGGTTACATGGGAGGGCATTCTAGGTGGAGAAAACATCTGAGCAAAAATGTGGTGAGAAGGCAGAAAGATGCAATGTGGAGCATGTTCTGGAGAAATGAGTTACCTTGTTTTTGGTTCAAGTTCAAGTTATCTAAGTGGTGGAGCAGTGGTGGAGAAGACTAGAATGGTAGGTTGGAGCCAGATCATGGAGAGAGCTTAGAATGTTACTTCTAAGAAAATCAAATTTTATATAGTTAGTGGGGAATCACTGAGGGATTCAAATCATTCTATAGAATAGATTGGAGGGATCCAAGGCTGGAGGTGATGAGAATACCTAAAAGGCTCTTCCAGAAGGTGAGAAAAGTGATGAGGGCCTGGTTTGGAAAGAAGAGAACAGCAGTGATAGAAAGGCAACTTGTTTGTTGATTATTTGCATCTTTGTCATAAAGGCAGACCAAAGAATGTACAGCTGCACCACCTCTTGGGTGGGTTACTTAGCTAACTTTCTTCAAAGGCCAAGTGCTTCTTTTCCCAAGTAGTGATCTCCTGAAATACATTCTTTTTACTGTCTCCATCAGTGTCCTTTGATAAAATTATTTGGAGTCCCTTCCCATCTGAGTGGTAAATGATGAGGTAAGGGAAAACTTTCAGTGTTGGTGACACTTAAGCTGGGTTTTACCAAATCAAAGGAAGTAGCTAGGTAGAGTTGCGGGCAGGGGTTGAGGGAAGAAAGAATGGCAAGGAAGGAAGGACAATGGCCAGATGGATGAATGACTGTTCTCGGCAGAGAGAACTGTAGTATATATAAAAGCACAGTGACATCAGAGAGCTGATGCAGGGACCTACAGGTATACAATGAGACTGAAGTTGTAGGCAATAGGAGTTAAGGGGAAGGTACATAAAACAGTCATTGAGATGCTCAAAGAAAATATGAACATTCCCACTTGGTTCATTTGTTTTTCTCATCCTGTGAAGATTTCTGTTTGGTAAATATGTTTTTTTTAAATATATGTTTTATTAGTATATTTCTATGTGTATACAGTTAAAATATATATACATTTATGGTGGGGCATGCTCTTTTTTTTTAACTGATAAAGGTATGAAATCAAAACCATTTAAGATGACCAGTTTAGTGGAGTGGTAATAAAAGATGAAGTTAGAGAAGTATGTAGCAACTGTATGTGTTTGCTTTGGGGACTTTCTTCTAAAAGTTGTGAGGTACCACTGAAGGATTGATTTTTTTTTTTAACATCTTTTTTTTAAAAAATAGATTTTATTTATTTATTTATTTTTGGCTGCGTTGGGTCTTCGTTGCTGTGCGCGGGCCCTCTCCAGCTGTGGCGAGCAGGGGCCACTCTTCGCCGTGGCACACAGGCCTCTCACTGCGGCGGCCTCTCCCATCGTGGCTCCCGGGCTCCAGAGCGCAGGATCAGTAGTTGTGGTGCACGGGCCCGGCCGCTCCGTGGCATGTGGGATCTTCCCGAACCAGGGCTCGAACCTGTGTCCCCTGCATTGGCAGGCGTACTCTTAACCACTGAGCCACCAGAGAAGTGCCTGAAGGATTGATTTTTAACCCAGAAATGACACAGTTGGGTTTTTGTTATAGAAAGATCAGTCTGGTACCATTATAGGAAGATCACTCTGGATTGCATTTAGGTTAGCCTGCAAGAAGCAGAGAGACCAGGCAGGCTTTGACAGTTGTCTAGGCAGGAAGTAGTGAGGACATGAGCAAGGTAGTAGTGATCTTTGGAAACGCAAGGAGAAAGATTCCAGAGGGACTTGAGCAGTCAGGTTGATGGGACACTTGGATTGGATTACAGAGGGAGTGGCGAGGAAGGAATCTGAGAAGACTTCAGGGGTCTGACTTGGGCTGACACCCAAGTCAGATTCTAGAGGCATTCTAGAGGCATTTCCTGTTGGTGATGTAAGAGGGAGTATTTATTTGGGCTGTGATTAATTTGATATTTTGACTTAGGTGGAAATGTTGAGTAGACTGGATGGAGATGTAAAACCAGAGCTGAGGTTAGAGGTATGGGCTTCAAGATTGAAACTTCCCTTTTCTGAAGATGGAAGGTGATAGAGGCAATGGAGATTTTGATTTTGATTCTGAGTAAGATTTAATATGTAAAGCTCCTTAGTAACAGTTCTAGAGAAATGAGTGTCTTCATCACTAGAAAGAGAATTTGAAAGGTAGAACACAAAGTCAAGCAACTTTTTTGCCACTGTTGTAGCTTTTTTTTTTTTAATAAATTTATTTATTTATTAATTTATTTATTTTTGGCTGTGGTGGGTCTTCGTTGCTGTGCGCAGGCTTTCTCTAGTTGCGGTGAGCGGGGCTACTCTTCGTTGCGGCGCGCAGGCTTCTCATTGCGGTGGCTTCTCTTGTTGCAGAGCACGGGCTCTAGGCGTGTGGGCTTCAGTAGTTGTGGCATGCAGGCTCAGCAGTTGTGGCTCGCAGTCTCTAGAGCGCAGGCTCAGTAGTTGTGGCGCATGGGCTTAGTTGCTCCGCGACATGTGGGATCTTCCCGGACCAGGGATCAAACCCGTATCCCCTGCATTGGCAGGCGGATTCTTAACCACTGCGCCACCAGGGAAGTCCCCAGCATAATTCTTAAAAACCCTATGATTTTCAGAATGGTAATGAGCATTGGCTTCAACTTCAAGTTATCAGCGTATTAGCTCCTAACGAGAGAATCAGCCTGTCTTTTGAAGCTTTGAAGGCATTGACTTCTCTCTATGAAAGTCCTAGGTGATATCTTCTTCTAATATAAGGCTATTTCATCCACATTGAAAATCTGTTGTTTAGTGTTGCCACCTTTATTCATTATCTTAGCTATTTGGATAACTTGCTGCAGCTTCTACATCAGCACTTGCAGCTTCACCTTGTATTTTTATGTTATGGAGCTGGCTTCTTTCCTTAAACCTCATGAACCAACCACTGCTAACTTCAAAATTTTCTTCTGCAGCTTCCTCACTTCTCACAGCCTTCTAGAATTGAAGAGAGTTAGGGCCTTGCTCTGGATCAGGCTTTGGCTTGAGGGAATGTTGTGGCTGGTTTGCTCTTCTATCCAGACCACTAAAACTTTCTCCATATCAGCAATAAGGCTGTTTTGCTTTCTTATCATTTGTGTGTTCACTGGAAGAGCATTTTTCATTTCCTTCAAGAACTTTTCCTCTGCTTTCACAATTTGGTTAACTGGTGCAAGAGGCCTAGCTTTCAGCCTGTCTCAGCATTTGACACACCTTACTCACTAAGCTTAATCATTTCTAGCATTTGATTTAAAGTGAGAGACATGCAACTCTTCCTTTCACTTGAACACTTAGAGGCCATTGTAGGGTTATTAATTGACCTAATTTCAATATTGTGTCTCAGGGAATAGAGAGGTCCGAGGAGAGGGAGAGAGATGGGGCAATGGTCTATCAGTGGAGCAGTCAGAACACACACATTTATCAATTAAGTTTGTCATCTTATGTGGGCATGGTTCATGGCACCCCCAAACGATTACAATACTGTCATCAAAGATCACTGATCACATATCACCATAACAAATACAATGAAAAAGTCTGAAATATTGTGAGAATTACCAAAATGTGACACAGAGACATAAAGTGAGCAAATGCTCTTGGAAAAATGGCACTGACAGACTTGCTGGACACAGGATTGCCACAAACCTTCACTTTGTAAAAAAAAAAACAAAAAACAAAAAAAACAATACCTGTGAACTGCAACAAAGTGAAATGCAATAAAATGAGCTGTGCTTAGATAAAACAAAAACAGGAGGACTCTGAAAAGCAGAGAGAATGGCAGACTGGCTAGGGACCTTGAGACCCTAGGAATAACATGGTGGTATACACACACACACACACACACACACAGAAAAAAAAGCTATGCAAAGAGTGTATGCAAAAACACTATAGATAAATCAAAATGGAATTATAAAAAAAAATTCCAGTGACCCACAAGAAGGCAAAGATAAAAAGAAAGGACAAACAGAAAACAAAACAAAAATAAAATGGCCAATTTAAGCCCTAATATTTCAATAATTACATTAGATGTAAATATACCAATTAAGACAGATATTGGTGGAGTGGATTTAAAAGCATGCCCCAAGTTATCTATATGTGAGGTGATGGGTGTTAACTAAATTTGTGATAATCATTTCTCAACATATGTAAGTTGAAGTCGTGCTGTATACCTTAACCTTATATAATACTGTATGTCAATTATATCTTAATAAAACTGAAAGAAAAGTAAAAACATGCCCCACCTATATGCTGTCTACACGAAACTCACTTCAAATGTGATGACAGAGGCAACTAAAAGGATGGAAAAACATATATAAACATTAATCAAAAGAAAGCAGGAGTGGCTATATTGTTTCAAATGCAGTAGACTCTAGAGCAAAGACAGTTATCATAGAGAAGTACATTATATAATGATAAAAGGGTCCATTGACTAAGAAGACATAGCAATCCTAAATGTGTGTGCATCAAACAATAGAACTGCAAAAATATGTGAACCAAAGACTGATATATGGAAGGAAAAATAGACAAATCCACAGTTTTAGTTGGAGACTATGCTCCTCTCTCAACAATTGACTGAACTAGAAAGAAAATTAGCAAGGATATAGACAAACTCAGCAACACCGTCAATAAACAAGATCTAATCAAGATTTATAGAACATTCCAGCCGGTAACAGCTGAATACAGGCATACCTTGTTTTTATTGCACTTTGTAGATATTAGGTTTTTTTACAAATTGAAGGTTTGTTGCAACCCTGCATGAAACAAGTCTGCTGGTGCTATTTTTCCAACAGCATTTGCTTGATTCTCTCTGTCACATTTTAGTAATTCTTGCAATATTTCAAACTTCCACTATTATATTTGTTATGGTGATCTGTGATCAGTAACCTTTACAACTCACTGAAGGCTCACATGATGGTTAGCATTTTTTAGCAATAAAGTATTTTTAATTGAGGTATGTACATTTTTTTAGACATAGTAATATTGCACACTTAATAGACTACGGTAGAGAGTAAACATACATGCACTGGGAAACCAAAAAATTTGTGTGACTTTTTTTTTTTTTAATATTTATTTATTTGGCTGCGCCGGGTCTTAATTGCGGCACATAGGATCTTCGTTGCAGCATGTGGGCTCCTTGAGTTGCGTCATGCGGGCTCTTAGTTGCAGCATGCAGAATCTAGTTCCCTGACCAGGGATTGAACCCCCTGCATTGGGAACACGGAGTCTTAACCACTGGACCACAAGTGAAGTCCCTGTGTGACTCTTTATTGTGATCTTTGCTTTGTTGCAGTGGTGGCAAACCCATGATATTACTGAGGTATGCCTGTACAGTTTTTTTTCAAATGCCCACAGAAGATATACCAAGGTAGACCATATCATGGGCCCTAAAACTAACTTCAACAAACTTGAAATAATTGAAATTATATAGAGCATGTTCAACCACAATAGAATCAAACTAGACATCAGTAGCAGAAACGTAACAGGAAAATCTCTAAAAACTTGGAAACTAAATAACACATTTCTAAATAATCCATGGATCAAGAGGAAGTCTCAAGGGAAATTTTAAAAATTACATTGAACTGGATGAAAATGTAAAAAGCATCTCAGCTAAGACAGTGCTAAGAGGGAAATTTATAATATTAAATGCATATATTAGAAAATAGGAAATGTCTTAAATCAAGAATTTGTTTCCTCCTCAAGAACCTAGAAAAAGAAGAGCAGAATAACCCAAAGCAAGCAGTAGGAAGGAAATAATAAAGAGCAGAAATCAATGAAATTTAAAACAAATTAGAAAAAAATCAGTGAAACAGCTGGTTCTTTGAAAAAAACCAACAGAATTAACAAACTTGTATCAAGACTGACAAGAAAAGAGAGAAGACACGAATTACCAATATCAGGAATGAAATAGGGGATACCACTACAGACTGCAGACAAGAGAAGGGTGATAAGGGAATACTGAAAACAATTCTACATACATAAATTTGACAATTTACATGAAATGGACCACCAATTCCTTGAAAAACACCAACTACCATAACTTACCCATATGAAATAAATAATTTGAATAGCTCTATAACATAAGGAAATTGAATTCATAATAATCTTTTTTAAAAAGTATCTCCAGTTCCAGATGATTTCACTAGAGCATTCTTCCAAACATTAAGGAAGAATTAACATCAATTCTACACAATCCCTTCAAGAAAATTGAAGAGGAAGGAACACTTTTATTCATTTTATAAAGCTGTCATACTACCCTGATATCAAAACCAGGTGAAGACAGTACAAAAAAAAAAGCGATATTACAGACCAATATCTTTCATAAGTATGGATGTAAAAATCCTTAACAAAATATTAGCAAATAGAATTCAGTGGTATATAAAAAGAATCATATACCATGATCAAGTGGGGTTTACTCCAGGGAAGCAAGGCTGGTTCAATATTTTAAAAAATCACAGTAACTCACCATATTAGGAGGCTAAAGAAGAAATATCACATGACAAAATTCAACACCATGATTTAAACACTTTTGTTTTTTCAGAAAAAATAGGAATGGGAGGGAACTTCCTCAACTTGATAAAGAGCATCTATGAAAAACTTAAGAGTTAACATTATACTAAATGGTGATGCTTTCTCCTTAATTTTGGGGAACAAGGCAAGTTTGCTCTCACCACTCTTATTTGATGTAGTGCTGGAAGTTCCAGCTGGTACAGTAAAGCAAAAAAGGAAATAACAGTCAGGCAGATTGGAAGAAAGAAATAAAACTGTCTCTATTTGCAGATGACATGATTGTCTACATAGGAATCTTAAGGAGTCTAAAAAACCTCGAACTAGTGAGTTCAGCAAGGTTGCAGAATACAAGATAAACATACAAAAATCAATTGGATTTCTATATATTAGCAAAGAACACATGAGCACTAAGATTAAAAATACAATACCATTTACAATTGCTCAACAAAATTAAATATCTAGGTATAAATCTATCAAACATGTACAGAATTTGTATGCTGAAAATTATACAGCATTGATAAAGGGAATCAAAATCTAAATAATGGAGAGACATACTGTGTTCATGATTGGAAGACTCAGCATAGCAAAGATGTTAATTCTCCACAAACTGGTATACATGTTTAACACAGTCCCTATCAAACCTTTTTTTTAAGATATAGTCAAGGTTATTCGAAAATTTATGTGGAAGGCAAAGAGAGAAGAATAACTAAATCTTGAAAAGAATAGGGTGGAAGGAATCAGTCTACCTGATTTTAAGACTCACTATATAGCTGCAGTAATCATTACTCCATGGTATTGACAGAGAGATAGACATAGATCAGTGGAAAAGAGTAGAGAACCCAGAAATAGACTCACACTAATAAACCCAACAGATTTTTCACAAAGATGCAAAAGCAATTCAGTGGAGAAAGGACAGATTTTTCAACAAATGGTGCTGGAGCAATTGGCCATCCATAGGTAAAAAATGAAGCTTTACCTGAGTTCACATCTTATACCAGAAAATCCATTTAAGAGGTGCTCAAAGGGACCTTGACTTTGACCCTTTGGTTCACTCCCTGCTCCACTGTTTATAGTTTTGTCAGGATTACATTGTAGTTACGTAGTACATGTACTAGAAGTATCCCTGATTGTACCTTTAAAATTTTCTCACAGTAGTTTTAAATTAATTAGATTTGGAGATTGCCCACCCTGACCCCCACAAAAGACTGATTATTTCTATCATTCTTCCTTTTTATAAGGCAAAGGAGCACATCTTTGTTACCTTGTAATCATCCCAGAAAACCCAAAGATAGTTTGAGCATAAAAGACATCTTTTATTATTCTGAATTTAGAGCATAATAAGGGAAAGACAAAGTTAAGAACTGTCTCATGAGACAAGACATCAACTTAAGTCTTTTTAAAATGCATATATAAAATATATTTATTTCAAACAATATTTTAGAACCATAGCAATAAACAGTGATTTTTAGAAACTTTTAAAGAAAGGAACTTTTTTCCAAGATCATTCAAGTGTGTATCAAAAGTAGCAGAGGTATTCTGTTACAGAGAGTTAGCAGAATATTTTGGTGATAAAAAGAAAACTGTTATCTGAGCATAGAATAACTTGATCATTTTATAAAAAGCAAGCCCTGCTTGGTTTTTTATATCGTCCAAATAATACTTTGGCAACAAAGGATTTACACACCTCTATTTTTTATGAATAACTCCACTAACATTGAATATACTTCTAATCTTTTTGCCATGTATAGACTCCTTTTTAAAAGTTAAAAATGGTTTTAGAGTTTATATTATTTTTGTGTTTTCTTAGAAGTAATCTATCATGTTAAGTCTTCTCAGTCAGAAAAATGGTGTATCTTTCCATTTTTTAAACTATTTTTTCCAGCTTTATTGAGATAAAATTGACATATAACATGTATGTCATATACCATGGGCATGTCCAAGTGCTTCTAAAGCAGCATTTTAAATGTCTTCATACATTCTGTTATGCCTGTGTCATAATTTATCTATTTCTTCATTGTTAGAGGTAGTTTAGCAAGGTGGTTGAAAGCAAGGACTTTGGAACCAAACTGTTTGGACTGAAGTTTTTTCTCTGCCACTTACTTTCTCAGTAAAATGGGGATGGTATGATACTTATCTCATAGAGTAGTTGTGAAGATTATATAAGTTAATTTCTGTAAATCATTTAGAACAGTGTCTGGACCGTAGTTACTGCGTAAATGTTGTGGTGAATGTCTTTATACATAAATCTTTGTCCAAGTTTCTAATTATTTCCTTAGATAGATTTTTAGAAGGGCAACATTTTGATCGATGAGTATGAACTCTTTAAGACTCTTCAGATCCAAATTGCTTCTTAGAAAGATTGTAGGATAGGGATAGGGATAGGATAGGATAAGGATAGGGATAGGATAAACAGGGTTGTTGAACTTGTTTTACAGCACTTGGCACAGAAAAGAAAAAACAAACAAACAAACAAACAAACAAAAGAACTCTGTGACTAAGGTACCTGGATTTGAGCATAGCCTTTATGGACTGAACACAGGTATTTAATAATAATAAAGCCATGATGGACTGAGGGGGACAAAATTTCTTTCTTCTTAAACAGTGTGTTACAATGGTGGACTGTTGGTATTTTGTTACAGGAAGCAAAATTAGTGTTGGTAGCAAGTAGTAAAAGTTAAAGGTGTTTAATATATACTGTTTCCCTTTAGGATTTTCTCTTGCAGCAGACCATGCTGCGAATTAAGGATCCTAAGAAGTCGTTGGATTTTTATACTAGAATTCTTGGAATGACGTAAGTAAACTGTTTATTGGTGCCTATACTGTTTAAATACATAGCTTTGCAAATATAGGGAATGTTTTCAGATCCATTGTAAAAATGGATTCAAGTTTGCTTCAAAGGTCACAAAAGTCCTTTTGGCCGGGAGTCTGGGACTAGGCTTGACTGACCAGGGCTTCTGTCAGGTTCCTCTCCTCTATCCCAGCCAGGCTCACTGGGCAACATGACACCAATACTTGCATTTTCTTTGACTCCCTTCTTTCTAAGAGCTGCCAGTTAAATCCTTAATGTGTCCAGACTGTTTTGATGTTATGGCCACTTTTAGCTTCTTGTTTACTTCAGAAAAGATATAGCTATTAAGACACAATACTTAGAAAATGAATGAGTTTTAGGTAAACTCATTCATTTTCTAAGTTTTAGGTAAACTGGCCCATATATTCCATTTTTATAGGATGTGTTCTCTTTTGCTGAATAGGTAATATTCACTGATCTTATAATCTTTAAGACATATTTATTTTTCCTGATTTGTTTCCCTAAATAACATTAGGGTTTTTATTTGTTTTTGGTAATATAGATACATAAAGAATAAAACGATCTTTAATTTACTGCCTAGATAACCTCTGTTGACATTGAGAGAAAACTTCAAGTACTACAGTATATGTCTATGTTAGAAAATCTGACCAATTCTGAGAAATACAAAGTGAAAAGTGACAGCTTCCCTCCCCCAGTCCTTCTCTTCAAAGATAACTGCTGTTAACAGTTTCCTATAATTCTTTCCAGAAAAAGTAGTTTTGCATGTATTTATGACATATTTAAAGGGCAGAATGAAACCAGATTTACTGAACTCGTGCTATTTGCCAGGCACTTTATATCTCATTTCGTTGTCTTCACAGTAGGTTTATGAGATAGCTTATATCCCTGTTTTACATGGAAGGAAGAAACCAAAGCTTAAAGACATTAACTTAATGACCCCAGATTCCACAGTGGGCATATGGCAGAGCTGGAATTTGAATCCAGGTTTGATCGACTCCAATGTTGACCTTGTTTTTAAAGAGCCCCCAACTAGGGTACAACTGCTGAGCTGAGAAAAGCAAGTTAAAACAGGTTCAAGTGTTCCAGTTCCCATCCGATTGGTCCGTCTGCTTTGGTAGGTGCAGAGATAGTTTTCAGAATTGGAGTATTTGACGTGTTTGATACGTCATTATAAACATGTTAGAGTAAATCTTATTTGTGATGAGTCAGTGCCTAGCTCTTAGTGGGCCAAGGCATATTATATGACAGTAATAAGTAAAAGATTTGGAACAGAACTCTAGAAACTTTCCATTTGCTACGCTGCAACGATTCCCTCTTGTTGATTTTGAATGAGGTCATGTTTGAGCATTTAATCCTCCACAATCTAAAGAAAATTGTATTGTGTGTATCCTCATTCTACCCTACTCCTTGCAAAATAATCTTACACTCTTTAAACTGAGTTTAGAGGCCACGACTTCAATGAATCTTCCTCAGAACCTCAGGACGAGTAATTCATCACGCACTCTCATGATCAGTCTCCCTTTTCCACTGCTCTTTCCCCTCAACCTGCAAAAAAGCTTAAGTCTTCTCTATTCTAGGATAATTCTTGCCCTCCGCTCTCTTGCTGTCCTTCCCGTCATCATGACCATCTGTACAGGTAGACCACCACTTACTCTTTCACTTGCTCACCTCCCATTCTCCAGCTTCTGCTGTCGCATGCTGCTGAAACTGCCCTCACAGGACCTTTCCATATCTGTTCACCTCTTCTCAGACTTAATCCTGTCTGACCTTTCTGCAGTATTTGATACTGTAACCACTTTATTGTTGCCATTCATGTCTTTTGTGATATTAATCTGTCCTTCTCTCTTAACACCTAGCCTCAGTTTCCTAGGAGTTTTGGCATAGTAAGAACTCAATAAATTTATTTTTCTTTAACTCAATGCTGTATAGCTGAAAGAACAATAAGGTGTGATGTGTTCTATTTTTCACTAAAAATAAATAAAATTTTCTTTTGAATATACCTTTTGCCATTTATAAGCAAGTACCATAAATCCAACTAAATTTCATTATATTTGAAGAATTGATGAATTACAAAAGTTTCCGTTTTTAAAAAAAATTTATTTCACTGATATATACAGATGAATAAATTTTTTTAAATGACTTTTTTTATTGATTTTCCTTGCTTTTTCTATTAAAATAGCCTCATCATGTACAGCTCTTATTCTTAGTAGAACTTGAATATTGTTATGTTGATTTTAGTATGAATCAGCTTTTCCTATTGTTAATTGATTCAGACTTGT
This sequence comes from Balaenoptera musculus, assembly GCF_009873245.2. Classification (NCBI taxonomy): domain Eukaryota; kingdom Metazoa; phylum Chordata; class Mammalia; order Artiodactyla; family Balaenopteridae; genus Balaenoptera; species Balaenoptera musculus. Next base: position 36,104,767 of record NC_045795.1, read on the forward strand.
TGTTTAATTTCAGACTACTCCAAAAATTAGATTTTCCCACTATGAAATTTTCACTCTATTTCTTGGCTTATGAGGATAAAAATGACATCCCAAAAGATAAAGATGAAAGAGTAGCATGGGCATTCTCCAGAAAAGCTACACTTGAACTGACACAGTGAGTATGAGTTTTTATTTTTTTTTATATACTCTACCATTTTTTTGAAGCTTTTTTTTTTAAACTTTTTTTCCTGTCTTATCAGCTTAATTCAAAGCAGGTCTACCTAATCACTTTCAACTTGTAACAATATGTTTGAGTATTTTATATGGATCTTATGGTCTCTGTATTGTTCTTGTGGCATAGGTAGGGCAAGTGAGATCATTTGCCTTTTAGATAGAGAATGTAAGACTGAAATGGCAAGATATTTGTCAAACGGTAGCTAATGAATGTTTAGGTACTATAAGTAAGGTCTTCATAATTTCAGCATTTTTGTTGAAACTGGCATTCCCCTTCTTTCTTTTTTATTCTTTATGTTGTTTCTGTGCACCTGCTAAAAAATACCAAAAGAGCATTTGTTTCAGGGTGTGTGATTTAATGTGTCCCCTGATTCAAAACAGCCCTGGAATCAGAAAGACCTAGACATGAGTCTTGGCTCTGACAATAGCTCTGCGACCCTAAACAAGTTATATCACCTCCCTAAGTGGCAGTCTCATTTATAAAATGGAGATACTCAGATCTAGCCCTTGGAGCTGTTCTGAGGACTTAAGGAAATATAAAGTACTTAGCACAAGAAATGATAGTTGCTATTATTATAATTATTGTTCTTATCCAGATGCCTGGTTTTATTGTCTCCTTAGTCATTCTTTGCCCATTTGCTCTTTCTGTAGTTGAAAACTTAATATTTACAGTAACAGAGATTAGACCAAGTATATTAAGTAGCATATATACATGGAAAGATTTCAAAGATTGTTGCAGCTTTCTTTTCAGAATATCTGTTCTCCAGGTCACTTGTAATTATGTTTTCCCTCCTTTTGTAGCAATTGGGGCACTGAAGATGATGAGACCCAGAGTTACCACAGTGGCAATTCAGACCCTCGGGGATTTGGTATGTTTGCCTATTTGTGTGTAATAAACATGGATTTGTGTGATTTTTCCATTGTGTACCTATTTATGATTGTAAGCAATCTAAAACATTAAGTATAATCAATTTGTTAGGAGTATGGTTATTTTTATTTTCCACAAATAATTTTATTTAGGAGTTGTTTAATTTCATCATCTCAGTCTAAACTTTTTACATTTACTCTCTCACAATGATTTTACTTTTCAGTCTCAGTATTATATTTCCAGTAGATGTTTTAATTTAAGAAACAAAAAACCAAAAATGATGGTTAATAATAATCCTGATTTCTGCCAGCATACACTTCTGCCTTGATCTAAAATCTCTCAATCAAAACAACAGTATTACCAATTTAAATTGGTTGCTATGTAGTCAGTATCAATAATAAGCCTATTAAGCATGAGTAAATGGTTACTCTTTTGTGTTGTAGGTTATTCTTAACAGATCAAACTATTTATGAGCCAGTATTGGGCTATGTTAAATAATTTATAATTCAGAGCAACTAATTAATTTATTATACCCAGCCAGTTAGATTCTTGTTCTTTAATATATTATAGCTTTTGAACCAACTTGATTCAGTCTGTTTTCAGATGCCTTATGTTTTGAAATAAACTAGTTTTGGAAGCCACTTGTGGCACATGGGTACCCTGTTGTAATTTTTCCTTCTTTCTCTCTGCCTTGTTTTGGGGGTGGTTACCTAAGGTCACATTGGAATTGCTGTTCCTGATGTTCACGGTGCTTGTAAAAGATTTGAAGAACTGGGAGTCAAATTTGTGAAGAAACCTGATGATGGTGAGTCTGCTACTTGTTTTCTTCAGGCCTCTGTTTAGTTATATAACATTTACTAAGCACCCACAGAGGGTACTGTTGTAGTAAAATCCTTTTGGTTGCAAGTAACTTGGAATTCTACTCCAACCAACTTAAGGAAAGAAGGGAAATGATTGGAAGAATACCTAGTTATCTCAGGGAACTGAAAGGCAGCACCTAGGGTGGCTTCACATGGGACTAGTCACACTATCTAGAGAGCTATCAAGGACCTAGGCTCTCTCTCCACCCCTTGACCCTACCATTCTCTCAGTGACCACCAGCTTTCACTCTCTCGGGTATATCTAACCACCCAAAAAAGTAAGTTCCTTAAAGTCTGTTTCATCTGCTGTTAATGTAACTACACCAAGTCTCTTCAGTTAATAATTTCCTGATTTTTTTTTCATCCTTTTTCAACCTTAGTGTGTCCTTCAGTTTAGGTATATCGCTTGACATAGTATATATCTGGATTTTGTTGGATTTACATGTATTATAATTATTTTATTTAGATCTGTTTTTGCCACCATAATTTATTATTTAATTTTCATTTGAAATATTTCACTGTTTCATTTCAATCCTTTTTTTTTCAATTAGGAGATTTGATATCCAAATATCCTCCTCCCTAGTAAGGAAAGAACTTGCTCCCCTCTACCTCCATTATGTTACTATTACTCAGGCTGGGATATTATTGATTTATTTTTCCTTTTTCTTTGACTTTGGCTTTTTTTTTTAAGATAATAAATATATCAAGGTATATATTTTTTCTCCATAGATCTCTTGCAGCATCTTTCAGATTTTTCTGTCCCTTTATTAAGTACCTCAACCAAAACTGTTTTTAAAGGGTTTGTGAGGCAAAACTCTTGAAGCTCTGTATGTCCCAGAACCATGCCTTTATACATATGAATGACAGTTTTGTTGACTATAAAATCTTAGGTTTATTTTCCTTCAGTCTTGAAAGTACAACTATATTGTCTTATTTTTCCCATCCACTGTTGCTGCTGAAAAATCTGATTTGTGTTCCTTCATATAGTTTCTTCTGTTTTGTTCTAAAGGCTTTTTATATTTGTTATTTCTTTGTCCTTGCCTTCCTTCTGGGAGATTTCTTCAAACTGGCATACCAGTTAGCTAATTTTTCCTCAGATGTATCTGTTCTTATATTTATCTTCTGTATTCTCATCTATTATGTTATTAATTTCAGCTATTATCATTTTGATACTGAATTTTTGCTGGGCTCCCTTAATATTTTCTTGTTCTTGTTTCATATTGGTCGTATTGAATATTCCTCATTGCTTTTACATGTTTTAACAGTTCTTGGTCCCCACTGATCTAATATTTGTTCTTCTGTTTGAATGTATAATCCATTGTTTCTTTTATAGTTATATTCCTCAAATTCTCATTATTTTGGTCTCAGAGGTTTTTTGTTTGTTTTTTTTTGAAACTGAAACCATTAGCTATTCCAAACATCAGGCAGTGTGAATGGGGGAAGGCCAGACCTCAGTCCTTAAAAATCCACATGATCTCAGGGAGATGTGCTGAGCAGAGAGAGAAAATAAGAGTTAAACAAATACTTCACATTCTGTAGTCAGATCCTTTTCCCCCCTTTGTCCCTGATGGAGTAGTAGTATTAGTAGGAGACACTTCTGGGATTGTCTTTCCCTCATCCTGGTTTTGGGGAAAGTGAAATCTCTGGGAGATCAGTTGGTACCCACCTGTCTTTCTGCCCTTATCTACTCGTGAGGACATTCGAACCAGTAGTTTCAACCCCCCACCCTGTGGGAGTAGGTGCTAATGCCCAAGGCACTGGGAGAAGCAAGAGCCAAACTAACAAAGCTCCTGTTTATTCTCCCACAGCCATGATGGACTGCCTTGTGCTCCAGCCAAAAGTACCCCCTTCCACACAAAGGAGGTTAAAACAGTCACTACCCCACCCCCACCATTCCTCTCCCCAACTATCATGTCAGGGGCATTGTACTTTTTTTTTTTTTTTTTTTCCTATTTTTTTAATCTGTGTTCCTCTGGGGTTGATCTTGAAGAAAGGAACCAGAGATAGGAGTCAAACTACTTCAGCATCTTGGTACCAAAATAAATTTCCGAGGTCACATTTTTCCATTTAAGCAAAGAACTCTACTACTAGACCTACTAACCTCTCAATCCCAGTTTTGAATTCCTGGGAGAAAGAATCTGATTGGCAGAGCTTGGGTTACATAGAATAGTGTATGACCTAAGCATCTGGGTCCTTTGGCTGTGTAGATAAGCCATGCTACCTCCTCCCTTGAGCACCTATCTATTTCCTTTATCCCCTTTAAAATAAGACAATTTCTTTGACTACTCAACTAGTAGCATGAAGTGATACTGTGCAGGTGAAATAAATACCTGATACTTACAAGATGCAGCCAGTCCCACAGTTTATTTCAGGAGAGTTGGTTTACAGCTATGTGGAGAAGATAAAATATGTCATTCTGAAAATTGTGCATCTGGGCAACACCGACAATAGAATTTTTTGAAGTTAAAACTATAAACAAAACAATGTAATTAACTAAAATGCAAATTAAAATTTGAATTAATAAAAAATGTATTTTAAATTTTTAAGGTTTTTTTTTTTAAGTCTTTTCAGTAATGAAAATCATTTTGTTTTACAGGTAAAATGAAAGGCCTGGCATTTATTCAAGATCCTGATGGCTACTGGATTGAAATTTTGAATCCTAACAAAATGATAACTATTATTTAGTTCTGTGAGAATGCTGCTTTGAGATTTCAGTGAAGACATTGTGGAAGGTAAAAAAGGAGACAATGTGATTCAAGATATTCAGTTAACAGAAGCATCTAGGACTGATGGATTATTGTCTCAATTAAAATTATTCTTAAGTCCATTTCCCTTCCCTATCTCAGCTATGTTTTTCACCTAACTGTTCAGTCATTCTAGTTTTAAAGTAGTGCTTTGTCTTATGTCCTTGAATGTAGTTGTATAACTACTTTTTTAGGCAATAATTAGAACAATTCCCTTCAGAGGCTGCATTTGCCTTCTATCTTCTGAAGAGATACAAGTCTACAAGTCTGCCTTTGAATCATCATTTTCAAAAAAAAAAAAACCACTTAATATGTTTTTGTTGTGATTACCTTCTGGGGTTTCAGTTCCTCAGAAGTAACTTCAGAATGGGAAGTAAAGAACCCCGAACAAAAATGAAGCTTCATGTATATTTCAAATAGTATAAAGTTTATTTTACAAAAGAAAAGTTACTCTTGGGAGAAATTCAGAATTATGCTGACAAGGATGTGGATAGAAAAACTAATTTCTTCTTTACAAAGTACTTTGAAAGTTGAAGAACTAACCTCTTTATTTTGGGATGGGGAAGAGGATGGGAATATTACATACTGGGTATGCAGACACGGACTAGGCTGTCACATACTTTATCTCCCTTAATCCTCCATAGTATGCTGTGAGATAGAAAGTAGGCTGGACATGCAAAATAACTTTAATGAATCCAAGGCAATATAAATAGGCTAAGGACTCAAGATCTCATCATCATTTTTAGTATTTAGATTATATCTCAAAAATTAGTACCTTGGGGCTTCCCTGGTGGCGCAGTGGTTGAGAATCCGCCTGCCAATGCAGGGGACACAGGTTCAAGCCCTGGTTCGGGAAGATCCTACATGCCACAGAGCAACTAAGCCCGTGTGCCACAGCTACTGAGCCTGCGCTCTAGAACCCGTGAGTCACAACTACTGAAGCCTGCGTGCCTAGAGGCACGTGCTCTGCAACAAGAGAAGCCACCGCAATGAGAAACCCGCGCACTGCAACAAAGAGTAGCCCCCGCTCACCAGAACTAGAGAAAGCCCGCGTGCAGCAACAGAGACCCAATGCAGCCAAAAATAAAATAAATAAAATAAATAAATTAAAAAAAAATTAGGACCTCACAATACCTCCTTCCCTAGTGTTCTTTGTAAAAACCTTCAAAGAGTTTGAGCATTGTCCTCTCAGCTTTCAAGCCCGAGTACCACGGTGAGGAAGAAGCAGTGGTGGAAGTCTGGAGTGTGCGGCTGCTCTGGGGATGCCTGGTTGTCCCTGTGCAACTGGTGCTTGTGTTACTTGTGAAGAGCCCCTACCCCAAGGTCTTCCAGATGCCAGTAATCATTTAGGATAAATTATGTTCAGTGATAACTTAGTTATCAGAAATCAGCTCAGTGGTCTTCCCTGCCATGATTGACATTTGATGGGTTTTAAAAACCAAACTGAGGGCTTCCCTGGTGGCGCAGTGGTTGAGAGTCTGCCTGCCAATGCGGAGGACACGGGTTCGGGCCCTGGTCTGGGAGGATCCCACATGCCGCGGAGCAACTGGGCCCGTGAGCCGCAGTTGCTGGGCCTGCGCGTCTGGAGCCTGTGCTCCGCGGCGGGAGAGGCCGCGATAGTGAGAGGCCTGCGATGGTGGGGGGCCCGCGCACCACGGTGAAGAGTGGCCCCCGCTTGCCGCGGCTGGAGAGGGCCCTCGCACAGAGGCGAAGACCCAACACCGCCATGGATGGATGAATAAAATTAAAAAAAAAAAAAAAAACCAAACTGATTTTGAAAATCTCTTATGGCACAGATAATAAGAACATCCAGTTTGTGGTTTAACTACATTTGGATTTTTTGTGGACTCTAGTGGAAGACCTTTGGATAGGCCTTGCCTACTGTGCTTACACTGCTAGAAGCACTTTCATTTCCTTTTTGGATGGAATGGATTTATGTGAGCAGTTCAAACAAATAGCAGTACTTATAGACTGAAGTAAAATAAAATTTTAGAAAAGACTGTTTGTTTAATTTGTAAACTTCTATCCAGCATGTTCTTTCTTTTAAAAAAAAAAATCTGCCCTTGGGGAGTACTGCAAGGATTTTTGAAGGGGCTTGCAGACTCATTGAGAACTGGGAATAGTTGTAATTCTATACATCAGGCAAAGCACACAGTTTCTATGGATAAGGAAGGGTCAGGAAGATGAGAAGAGGAAAGTAAATGGATAAAGGATTTTGGTAGAAAAAGTGCAGAGAAGAAGAAAAGACAAATATCAAAAATGAGTTGTGGAAACCAGTGCTGGTACATTTTGGGTACTAGCATTACCAAGTGGGAGGGTTATTAGATTCATAAATTTAGTCATTTAAACCTTTTTTCCTCAGAAAGAAGCCTTCTCTACTTGCTAAGTAAAACTTGCCAAAAGATAGCCCTTGCTACTCTTTAAATCTGATCCCTGTATGCATTGAAAAAATATGTATTGTGTCACTGGGCCTTGCTAGGGATTAGAACAATTCACTTCTAAATTAATTTATCTGAGCAGTGGTGACATGAAAGTGTGAATTAGAGCACAAGAAGTTTTCTTGTTTTCCATTATTGGACAGCCAGACTGTATAGCTTACTGTCAATGTAAAATAAATCAGTTGCTCATGAACCGTACATGAGACTCTCAGTTATAATACATATGGTCTGAATAGGAGCTGATGACTGTGAGAGAATCGCTATAGCTTCCCCATATAGCATTCTGACCAGTATTGCGTACAGTGTATATAAATATTCCTTGGCAACACAACTGCTCGTGAAGAGGGTTATATCAGTAAAGATGCATGCTGCTGACAATAAGAAAAGACCTAACTCTATCAGATGTAACAAGCACTTCAGAGGTTCTGGAATGAGTTGATAGAGGGTTCAGAACTATCAGGCACCCTGGTTTCCTTCCATCTTTGCCAAACTGTCATTCTCAGCAGTTGTTTGGGGGGCTAATAATACCTGTGATCAAAAACGCCTACTATGAGGACTTCCCTGGTGGCGCAGTGGTTAAGAATCCGCCTGCCAATGCAGGGGACACGGGTTCGAGCCCTGGTCCGGAAAGATCCCACATGCCGCGGAGCAACTAAGCTCACTGCAACTAGAGAAAGCCCGTGTACAGCAACGGAGACCCAACGCAGCCAAAAATTAGTTAATTAATTAATTAAAAAAAAAAACCGCCTACTATAATTCCAGGTGTCATTGTACAAACAATGTCCAGTGAAAGAAAACCTGTTGTTCCTTTTGTGTGTTTAATGAGTGTAAACCTTTCTCAAAGCTCATCAGCAGAATTCTCCTTATGTCTCAAACCAGAATTGGGTCACTCGCCTGCCTCTAATCATTGACAAAGGGACTGAGACCGCTCTGACTTAGATCATATTTACTGCAGTTACCTACATGAGGGTAGACACTGCATCCAAATTGAAACTGCCAGAATGGAGGAGCAAATAAGGGCTTCTGAAAAGGCGAAACAGAAACTGCAAAAGGGTGAAATTAAATATTGAGAACTTAGTGGGTGCAAGGGTGCTGTAAGAAATCAGAAGACATTTCCTGCCCTCAAAGAACTTGTTCTGAGATTGTGGTTCTCAACTATATCAGACTTAGCAAACCCTCCTTACTATAACATGGGAACGTTTATAACATCTATCACACCCACTATCGTAAAACAAAATTCATATATAACTTACCTATATACACAGTTTCAAAAAGGATCAGTCCAATGCCTTTATTGTAATAAAAAGAAATAAATCAATTTTTAATAAAATATGCATTTCAATATGTAAATGCCCAGATACTGCTACACTAGAAAACAATGAAGTAGTCAGGTGCTTTCTCTTATATATGGAAGAAGTAAAACTGTTCAATAGCATACTGATAACTCTATTTGGTATTTTAAAATAGAGACTAAATTCATGATTCCTGAAGAGCTAAATGTTACAACTTTATTTACTTATTTATTTTTTTGGCCACACCACGTGGCATAGGGAAATCTTAGTTCCCCAACCAGGGATCAAACCCATGGCCCCTGCAGTGCCCTCGGAGTCTTAACCACTGAACCGCAGGGAAGTACCAGTGTTACAACTTTAAATGCATACTGATAACAGGTGTGTTTTATTGGTCACTCAAAGAAATTGAATGATGTTACTGTTGGAAACATCATTTTCCGAAATGGTGATCAATTCTCGTGGAGGTTTTGAATAAAAGAATAATATTCCTTCTGTTTATAGGGTAGTTTTGTCCCTAGTGAATATTAAAATTATACATACAAATAAGTAAAATGGAAGTTCTAGGCTCAGAAGATAAAAACAGGTGTTATAATTTTTTAATTGACATAACATTGTGTAAGTTTAAGGTGTGCGGTATGTTGATTTGATACCACCATAGGGTTAGTAACACCTCTATCATGTCACATAATAATTCTTTATTGTGATGGGAATAATTAAGATCTAGTCTCTTAGCCTAGAAATCAACTACAAGAAAAAAACTGCAAAAAACACAAACATGGAGACTAAACAATATGCTACTCAATAACCAGTGGGTCACTGAAGAAATCAAAGAGGAAATTAAAAAATATCTGGTGACAAATGAAAATGGAAACACAATGATCCAAAATCTATGGGTTACAGCAAAAGCAATTCTAAGAGGGAAGTTTATGGTTATACAGGCCTACCTCAGGAAATAAGAAATCTCAATCTAACCTTACACCTAACGGAAAAGAACAAACAAAACCATCCTTGGCTAGCACTTCTGCTAGTATATAGGTGGTGACCCTGGTGGAGTGACCCAGACTGTCATCTCTGAGGGGTCTGAGCCCCTGGACAACATGTCCTTTTCAGACCAGCGAGGGTTGCTGCACTTGTCCATTTGCCTTTAAAACTGGGCATGAGAATACCAACAGGCACCTAAGTGGGTCACATGGATGCTAAGCATACTCCTAGCTGTCCCCATTGTGTAGCAGCAGCCCCACTTCTTCCTAATGATAAGGGTCACTTACTACTGCCAGAATGGTGATTCTTCTTGTCCAAAGTAACAGGGCAGCAACCAAAGCTTAAAAGTAATGGGATTAATCCCAAAGCAACCTACAGATTCAATTAAAAACCTTTCAAAATCTTAATGACTTCTTTTTCAGAAATGGAAAAATTCAAACTAAAATTCACATGGCATCTCAAGGGACCCCAAATAGCCAAAACAATCTTGAAAAAGAATAAAGTTGGAGGATTCACACTTTCTGATTTCAAAACTTACCACAAGCCTTCAGTAATCAAAACAGCATGGTACTTCAGTAATCAAAACAGCATAGAGCCCAGAAACAAACCCTCACACATATGTCAAATGATTTTTGACGAGGATACCAAGAGCATTCAGTGGGGAAAGTACAATGTTTTCAACAAATAGTGCTGGAAAAACTGGATATCCACACACAAAAGAATGAAGTTGGACCTTTATCTTATACCATCTGTAAAAATTAACTCAAAATGGATCAAACAAATGTAAAAGCTAAAAGTATAAAACTCTTAGAAGAAAACATGGGGGAAAGCTGCATGACATTGGACTTGGCAGTAATTTCTTGGATATGACACCAAAACACACAGGCAACAAAAGAAAAAAATAGACAAATTGGACTTCACTAAAATTTAAAACAACTTTAAATTTAAAATTTAAATTAAAGGACACTATCAACAGAGTGAAAAGGTAACCCACAGAATGGGAAAACATACTTGAAAATGATATATCTGATAAGGAGTTAATATCAAGAATATATAAAGAACTCCTCCAACACAAAAACAACCCAGTTAAAAAATGAGCAGAGGATTGAAAATCAAAACCACAATGAGATACCATTTGCACCCATTCAGGTAGCTATTATATAAAAATGAAAACAAAAACAGAAAATAACAAGTGTTGGCAAAGATGTGAAGAAATTAGAACCCTTGTTCACTGCTGGCGGTAATGTAAAACCGTGCAGCTGCTGTAGAAAACAGTATGGCAGTTCTTCAAAAAATTAAACATAGAATAACCGTATGTTCAGCAATTCCGCTTCTGGATATATACCCAAAAGAAAACAGAGACTCAAACTGATATTTGTACACCAGTGTTTGTTAGCAGCATTATTCACAATAGCCAGAAGGTGGAAACAACCTAAATGTCCATTGATGGATGAGTGGATAAATAAAATGTGATATATACATACAATGGAATGTTATTGAGCCTTAAAAAGTAATGAAATCCTGAAACATGCTACAACATGGATGAACCTTGAAGATGCTGGGCTAACTGAAATAAATCAAACACAAAAAGATAAATACTGTGTGATTCCATTTATATGAGATACCTAGAATAGTCAAATTCATAGGACTGAAAGAATGGTGGTTTCCAAGGATTGGAGGGAAAAGGAAATGGGGAGTGATTGTTGAATAGGTACAGAGTTTCAGTTTGGGAAGATGAAAAAGTTCTGGAGATGGATGATGGTGATGGTTTCACAACAATGTAAATGTACTTAATGCCATTGAGTTGTATACTTTAAAATGGTTAAAATGGTAAACTTTGTTTTGTATATTTTACCATAATAAAAGAAATTAATGGGACTCATATTGTGTGCCCTGGTGAAAGTGTCTCACTTTTTAGAAGAAGGACCTCTAGACAAGCAGAACCTGGAGTTGTGGGGATAGGAAGCACAAATGCTCCAAGCAGATAACTGGAGCAATGGTGGTAAGAGGGGCTGCTTACATTTTCCACCATAGTTCCTGAACCCATATGATACCTATTGGGAGTATAGTACTAATAATGATAATTGATTTTGGGTATATAATGTGTCCTGGCAGTTGGCATCTTATCATTACAGGGTATCATCTCTGAGCTGGCACCTCAGCTGCACCTTCAAAAGACCATTTCATCACTGTCTCAGAGCAGCAGCTTCTGGGTGGTACAGTATGTGATAGGTCCAGTGGGTCCCATGGCCATGTGCCCACTACACTTCCTTTGCTCTAAAATGACCCCTTGGGCTGCCATCACCATGAGAAGAACAAGCTCCAGGGAGCCATTGCCCTTCCAGCCTGGATTCCAGAATGGGACAGTTGGTGCAGAGAGAGAGCCATCCCAAGTATCCCACAGCCTGAAACAGAGTGATCTTAGCTGATCAGCATGAGCAAGAAATAAATGCTTATTGTATGCTATTGAGATATTTTGCATGTTTGTTACACAGCATTTTTGTGGCAATAACTGATTGACACACTTCTATCTTTCCTCCCCAAATTTCTTAGTTTATCTTGTTCTTTCTTCTAACTTCTTAACTGGAATGATTGGTTTACTTATTGACACTATTTTTAAATCTCAAAAGTGCATTTAATAATGTTATTTTTTTCCCCAGAATTGTTTTGTCCACATACCAACAGTTTTTGCTATGTAGGCTCTCATTGTTATTCTTTTATAATTTTGTTTTGTAATTTCAGTTTTGATTTCCTCTAACTCAAAAAGATAAATTTTACTTTGCTATCCTTTTGATGTTAATTGTAGTTTATCACATTGTGGCCAGTGAATGTGAACTGTATCGTTTCTTTTTGAAATTTACTATAATTTTCTTTGTGAACAAGCATATGCTTGATTTTTGTGAATGTTCCTTGGACAAAAACAGTATGTATCTTCTGTTATGGGATACTAAGTTCTATTTAAAACTGTTAAGATCAAAGTCACTGAGAGTTCAATTAAAATCCTCCATAGCAGCTGCTATGCAATTAAATCCCTCCTCCTTCCTCTTCCCCTTCTTCATCCTCTTCTTCTTCTTCTTCTTCCCCTCCTACTCCCCCTCCTTCTGAATTCCATTATACTAAAATTAATATTACTACCTCTGCTTTCTTTTTGTTTGCATTTACTTGAAATTTTTGCTCTTCTCTTTTCCAGATTTTTCTATTTTATTATTTTTAGCAAGTCAAACAATCAAAGTATATAGAAAAACTCAATAGTTTCCCTCTCCTTCCCCAACCACATCCATTTGAAAGAAACTTACATTTAAAAGTTGGTGTATATCTATCCTTCAACATCATTCTCTAAGTTCATAAATCAGTATAAACATGTTGTGGTAGGCTGAATAATGGCCCTCAAAATATCCAGATTCTAGATACTAATCTCTGGAGCCTGTCAATGTTACCTTATATGGGCAAAGGGTCATGGTACCTGTGATTAAGTTAGGGATCTTGATTTGAGGAGGTTATCCTGGATTATCTGGATGTACCTAAATGTAATCATAAGTGTCCTTCTAAGAAGGAGACAGAGGGAGGGACTTCCCTGGTGGTCCAGTGGTAAAGAATCTGCCTTCCAATGCAGGGGCCGTGAGTTCGATCCCTGTTCGGGGAACTAAGATCCTACATGCCACGGGGCAACTAAGTCCGCACACCACAACTACTGAGCTCTTGCACCTCAACTAGAGAGCTGTGTGCCACAAACTACAGAGCCCACATGCTCTGGAACCCTTGCGCCACAATTACAGAACCCACGTGCCCTGGAGCCTGAGCGCCACAACTACAGAGAGAAAACCTGCATTCCACAACTAGAGAGAAGCCCGTGCACCGCAACTAAGACCCAACGCAGCCAAAAATAAATAAAATAAATAATAAAATAAATCCTAAAAAAAGAGACAGAGGGAGATTTGACATAGAAATGGAAAAGATGATGTGAAAATGACAGTAGAGATTGGCATGATGTGGCCATAAGCCAAGGAATGCTGGCTGCCACCAGAAGCTGGAAAAGATAAAGAAAATTCTCATCTAAAACTCGAGAAAGTGTGGCCCTATGCATACCTTGATTTCAGCTCAGCAACACTGATTTTGGACTTCTGGCCTCCAGAAGTCTAAGAGAATAAACATGTGTTGTTTTAAGCCACCATCTTTCTGCTGCTGTAATTTGTTACAGCAGCAAGAGAAAACTAATATATGTTTAAAATTTCCCCTTGTTAATTTTTTTTTACAAATATGACATCATGCTCTTACGGTGCTCTGGAACTAGCCTTTTTTCCTCTTAGTAATGTATCAATTACATCTTTAAAGGTCTATATCTATAGATCCTATTCTTCTTACTAACCGAGTAGTATTCCATAGTATAGATGTTTCATAATTCATTTAAACATTCCTCTATGAATGGACATTCTAGTTGTTTCCAGTTTCCTATTATAAATAGTGCTGTAGGAAATGTGTGTGCATGTGTTTTATATGTTGGAATTTTTTGAGGAGAGGGGACAACAGACTTATGAAGATTTATGGGTCAGTATTAAATTTTAATAGATGCCATCAGGTTACTTTCCAGGAAGGTTGTAACAATTCACACTCCCATCTGATTTGAATTTCCCTCAGTATAAATGAAGCTGAGCATTTTTTCATATTTTTGGGCAATTTTTATTTCCTAGTTTATGCAATGCTTGTTTAGTTCCTTTGCTCATTTTTTCTTTCGATTATTTTCTTTAACTCTCTGTCATAGGTTTTAGAAATATTTCTCTAGTCTTTCGATCAGTCTTTGGTTTTACTCCCCTTTCATGATATTGGGAGAGAATTCTCCCAATTCTTGCCCAC